>NW_028123887.1:600000-836702 GCF_965194805.1 Balaenoptera borealis
AACCCTAAGCCTAACACTAACCCTAGGCTACCCTTGACTGCTTCTGCCTCCAATAGATTTCCTAAGCACTAGGGTTTAAGGAACAGCTGAAAAAGAGAATCCTAATGTTATTTCTTTATAATGGGTGTGTTCCTTATCTTATCCTAGTGTCTAAACTCTTCTCCATGGTTGGACCCCCAAATAATATTCCTTTACGTGCTAAGGGGTATCTAGAGAGTGGGATAGGTTTAATAACTACCCTAACCCTAACGCGTACCCTAACCCTAACCCCTACCCTAACCCTAACACGTACCCTAATCCTAAACCGTACCCTAAACCGATCCCTAACCCTAACACTAACCCTAACCCAAACCCTAACCCATACCCTACGCCATACCCGAAACCCTCCCCGAACCCGTACCCTAAGCCGTACCCTAAGGCTAAACCTAAGCCTAACCCTAACCCTAGGCTACCCTTGACTGCTTCTGCCTCCAATAGATTTCCTAAGCACTAGTGTTTTAAGCAACAGCTTAAAAAGAGAATCCTAAAGTGATTTCTTTATAATGGGTGTGTTCCTTATCTTATCCTAGTGTCTAAACTCTTCTCCATGGCTGCACCCCCAAATAATATTGCCTTACGTGCTAAGGGGTATCTAGAGAGTGGGATAGGTTTAATAACTACCCTAACCCTAATGCGTACTCTAACCCTAACCTCTACCCTAACACTAACACGTACCCTAATCCTAACCCGTACCCTAAACCGCGCCCTAACCCTAACACTAACACTAACCCTAACCCTAACCCATACCCTACGCCGTACCCGAACCCCTCCCCAAACCCGTACCCTAAGCCGTACCCTAAGCCTAACCCTAAGCCTAACACTAACCCTAGGCTACCCTTGACTGCTTCTGCCTCCAATAGATTTCCTAAGCACTAGTGTTTTAAGCAACAGCTTAAAAAGAGAATCCTAATGTGATTTCTTTATAATGGGTGTGTTCCTTATCTTATCCTAGTGTCTAAACTCTTCTCCATGGCTGCACCCCCAAATAATATTCCCTTACGTGCTAAGGGGTATCTAGAGAGTGGGATAGGTTTAATAACTACCCTAACCCTAACGCGTACCCTAACCCTAACCCCTACCCTAACCCTAACACGTACCCTAATCCTAACCTGTACCCTAAACCGAGCCCTAACCCTAACACTAACCCTAACCCTAACCCTAACCCATACCCTACGCCGTACCCGCACCCCTCCCCGAACCCGTACTCTAAGCCATACCCTAAACCTAACCCTAAGCCTAACCCTAACCCTAGGCTACCCTTGACTGCTTCTGCCTCCAATTGATTTCCTAAGCAGTAGTGTTTTAAGGAACAGCTTAAAAAGAGAATCCTAATGTGATTTCTTTATAATGGGTGTGTTCCTTATCTTATCCTAGTGTCTAAACTCTTCTCCATGGCTGGACCCCCAAATAATATTCCTTTACGTGCTAAGGGGGAGCTAGAGAGTGGGGTAGGTTTACTAACTACCCTAGCCCTAACGCGTAACCTAACCCTAACCCCTACCCTAACCCTAACACGTACCCTAATCCTAACCCGTACCCTAAACCGAGCCCTAACCCTAACACTAACCCTAACCCTAACCCTAACTCATATCGTACGCCGTACCCGAACCCCTCCCCGAACCCATACCCGAAGCCGTACCCTAAACCTAACCCTAAGCCTAACCCTAACCCTAGGCTACCCTTGACTGCTTCTGCCTCCAATAGATTTCCTAAGCACTAGTGTTTTAAGGAACAGCTTAAAAAGAGAATCCTAAAGTTATTTCTTTATAATGGGTGTGTTCCTTATGTTATCCTAGTGTCTAAACTCTTCTCCATGGTTGGACCCCCAAATAATATTCCTTTACGTGCTAAGGGGTATCTAGAGAGTGGGATAGGTTTAATAACTACCCTAACCCTAACGCGTACCCTAACCCTAACCCCTACCCTAACCCTAACACGTACCCTAATCCTAACCCGTACCCTAAACCGAGCCCTAACCCTAACACTAACCCTAACCCTAACCCTAACCCATACCCTACGCCGTACCCGAACCCCTCCCCGAACCCGTACCCTAAGCCGTACCCTGAGCCTAACCCTAAGCCTAACCCTAACCCTAGGCTACCCTTGACTGCTTCTGCCTCCAATAGATTTCCTAAGCACTAGTGTTTTAAGGAACAGCTTAAAAAGAGAATCCTAATGTGATTTCTTTATAATGGGTGTGTTCCTTATCTTATCCTAGTGTCTAAACTCTTCTCCATGGCTGGACCCTCAAATAATATTCCTGTACGTGCTAAGGGGTATCTAGAGAGTGGGATAGGTTTAATAACTACCCTAACCCTAACGCGTGCCCTAACCCTAACCCCTACCCTAACCCTAACACGTACCCTAATCCTAACCCATACCCTAAACCGAGCCCTAACCCTAACACTAACCCTAACCCTAACCCTAACCCATACCCTACGCCGTACCCGAACCCCTCCCCGAACCCATTCCCCAAGCCGTACCCTAAACATAACCCTAAGCCTAACCCTAACCCTAGGCTACCCTTGACTGCTTCTGCCTCCAATAGATTTCCTAAGCACTAGTGTTTTAAGGAACAGCTTAAAAAGAGAATCCTAAAGTGATTTCTTTATAATGGGTGTGTTCCTTATCTTATCCTAGTGTCTAAACTCTTCTCCATGGCTGCACCCCCAAATAATATTGCCTTACGTGCTAAGGGGTATCTAGAGAGTGGGATAGGTTTAATAACTACCCTAACCCTAATGCGTACTCTAACCCTAACCCCTACCCTAACACTAACACGTACCCTAATCCTAACCCGTACCCTAAACCGCGCCCTAACCCTAACACTAACACTAACCCTAACCCTAACCCATACCCTACGCCGTACCCGCACCCCTCCCCGAACCCATACCCTAAGCCATACCCTAAACCTAACCCTAAGCCTAACCCTAACCCTAGGCTACCCTTGACTGCTTCTGCCTCCAATAGATTTCCTAAGCACTAGTGTTTTAAGGAATAGCTTAAAAAGAGAATCCTAATGTGATTTCTTTATAATGGGTGTGTTCCTTATCTTATCCTAGTGTCTAAACTCTTCTCCATGGCTGCACCCCCAAATAATATTCCCTTACGTGCTAAGGGGTATCTAGAGAGTGGGATAGGTTTAATAACTACCCTAACCCTAACGCGTACCCTAACCCTAACCCCTACCCTAACCCTAACACGTACCCTAATCCTAACCTGTACCCTAAACCGAGCCCTATCCCTAACACTAACCCTAACCCTAACCCTAACCCATACCCTACGCCGTACCCGCACCCCTCCCCGAACCCGTACTCTAAGCCATACCCTAAACCTAACCCTAAGCCTAACCCTAACCCTAGGCTACCCTTGACTGCTTCTGCCTCCAATAGATTTCCTAAGCAGTAGTGTTTTAAGGAACAGCTTAAAAAGAGAATCCTAATGTGATTTCTTTATAATGGGTGTGTTCCTTATCTTATCCTAGTGTCTAAACTCTTCTCCATGGCTGGACCCCCAAATAATATTCCTTTACGTGCTAAGGGGGAGCTAGAGAGTGGGATAGGTTTACTAACTACCCTAGCCCTAACGCGTAACCTAACCCTAACCCCTACCCTAACCCTAACACGTACCCTAATCCTAACCCGTACCCTAAACCGAGCCCTAACCCTAACACTAACCCTAACCCTAACCCTAACTCATACCGTACGCCGTACCCGAACCCCTCCCCGAACCCATACCCGAAGCCGTACCCTAAACCTAACCCTAAGCCTAACCCTAACCCTAGGCTACCCTTGACTGCTTCTGCCTCCAATAGATTTCCTAAGCACTAGTGTTTTAAGGAACAGCTTAAAAAGAGAATCCTAATGTTATTTCTTTATAATGGGTGTGTTCCTTATCTTATCCTAGTGTCTAAACTCTTCTCCATGGTTGGACCCCCAAATAATATTCCTTTACGTGCTAAGGGGTATCTAGAGAGTGGGATAGGTTTAATAACTACCCTAACCCTAACGCGTACCCTAACCCTAACCCCTACCCTAACCCTAACACGTACCCTAATCCTAACCCGTACCCTAAACCGAGCCCTAACCCTAACACTAACCCTAACCCTAACCCTAACCCATACCCTACGCCGTACCCGAACCCCTCCCCGAACCCGTACCCTAAGCCGTACCCTGAGCCTAACCCTAAGCCTAACCCTAACCCTAGGCTACCCTTGACTGCTTCTGCCTCCAATAGATTTCCTAAGACCTAGTGTTTTAAGGAACAGCTTAAAAAGAGAATCCTAATGTGATTTCTTTATAATGGGTGTGTTCCTTATCTTATCCTAGTGTCTAAACTCTTCTCCATGGCTGGACCCTCAAATAATATTCCTGTACGTGCTAAGGGGTATCTAGAGAGTGGGATAGGTTTAATAACTACCCTAACCCTAACGCGTGCCCTAACCCTAACCCCTACCCTAACCCTAACACGTACCCTAATCCTAACCCATACCCTAAACCGAGCCCTAACCCTAACACTAACCCTAACCCTAACCCTAACCCATACCCTACGCTGTACCCGAACCCCTCCCCGAACCCATTCCCCAAGCCGTACCCTAAACATAACCCTAAGCCTAACCCTAACCCTAGGCTACCCTTGACTGCTTCTGCCTCCAATAGATTTCCTAAGCACTAGTGTTTTAAGGAACAGCTTAAAAAGAGAATCCTAAAGTGATTTCTTTATAATGGGTGTGTTCCTTATCTTATCCTAGTGTCTAAACTCTTCTCCATGGCTGCACCCCCAAATAATATTGCCTTACGTGCTAAGGGGTATCTAGAGAGTGGGATAGGTTTAATAACTACCCTAACCCTAATGCGTACTCTAACCCTAACCCCTACCCTAACACTAACACGTACCCTAATCCTAACCCGTACCCTAAACCGCGCCCTAACCCTAACACTAACACTAACCCTAACCCTAACCCATACCCTACGCCGTACCCGCACCCCTCCCCGAACCCATACCCTAAGCCATACCCTAAACCTAACCCTAAGCCTAACCCTAACCCTAGGCTACCCTTGACTGCTTCTGCCTCCAATTGATTTCCTAAGCAGTAGTGTTTTAAGGAACAGCTTAAAAAGAGAATCCTACTGTGATTTCTTTATAATGGGTGTGTTCCTTATCTTATCCTAGTGTCTAAACTCTTCTCCATAGCTGGACCCCCAAATAATATTCCTTTACGTGCTAAGGGGGAGCTAGAGAGTGGGATAGGTTTACTAACTACCCTAGCCCTAACGCGTAACCTAACCCTAACCCCTACCCTAACCCTAACACGTACCCTAATCCTAACCCGTACCCTAAACTGAGCCCTAACCCTAACACTAACCCTAACCCTAACCCTAACCCATACCCTACGCCGTACCCGAACCCCTCCCCGAACCCGTACCCTAAGCCGTACCCTAACCCTAACCCTAAGCCTAACCCTAACCCTAGGCTACCCTTGACTGCTTCTGCCTCCAATAGATTTCCTAAGCACTAGTGTTTTAAGGAACAGCTTAAAAAGAGAATCCTAATGTGATTTCTTTATAATGGGTGTGTTCCTTATCTTATCCTAGTGTCTAAACTCTTCTCCATGGCTGGACCCTCAAATAATATTCCTGTACGTGCTAAGGGGTATCTAGAGAGTGGGATAGGTTTAATAACTACCCTAACCCTAACGCGTGCCCTAACCCTAACCCCTACCCTAACCCTAACACGTACCCTAATCCTAACCCGTACCCTAAACCGAGCCCTAACCCTAACACTAACCCTAACCCTAACCCTAACCCATACCCTACGCCGTACCCGAACCCCTCCCCGAACCCATTCCCCAAGCCGTACCCTAAACATAACCCTAAGCCTAACCCTAACCCTAGGCTACCCTTGACTGCTTCGGCCTCCAATAGATTTCCTAAGCACTAGTGTTTTAAGGAACAGCTTAAAAAGAGAATCCTAAAGTGATTTCTTTATAATGGGTGTGTTCCTTATCTTATCCTAGTGTCTAAACTCTTCTCCATGGCTGCACACCCAAATAATATTGCCTTACGTGCTAAGGGGTATCTAGAGAGTGGGATAGGTTTAATAACTACCCTAACCCTAATGCGTACTCTAACCCTAACCCCTACCCTAACCCTAACACGTACCCTAATCCTACCCCGTACCCTAAACCGAGCCCTAACCCTAACACTAACCCTAACCCTAACCCTAACCCATACCCTACGCCGTACCCGAACCCCTCCCCGAACCCATACCCCAAGCCGTACCCTAACCCTCACCCTAAGCCTAACCCTAACCCTAGGCTACCCTTGACTGCTTCTGCCTCCAATAGATTTCCTAAGCACTAGTGTTTTAAGGAACAGCTGAAAAAGAGAATCCAAATGTGATTTCTTTATAATGGGTGTGTTCCTTATCTTATCCTAGTGTCTAAATTCTTCTCCATGGTTGGACCCCCAAATAATATTCCTTTACGTGCTAAGGGGTATCTAGAGAGTGGGATAGGTTTAATAACTACCCTAACCCTAACGCGTACCCTAACCCTAACCCCTACCCTAACCCTAACACGTACCCTAATCCTAACCCGTACCCTAAACCGAGCCCTAACCCTAACACTAACCCGAACCCTAACTCTAACCCATACTCTACGCCGTACCCGAACCCCTCCCCGAACCCGTACCCTAAGCCGTCCCCTAACCCTAACCCTAAGCCTAACCCTAACCCTAGGCTACCCTTGACTGCTTCTGCCTCCAATAGATTTCCTAAGCACTAGTGTTTTAAGGAATAGCTTAAAAAGAGAATCCTAATGTGATTTCTTTATAATGGGTGTGTTCCTTAACTTATCCTAGTGTCTAAACTCTTCTCCATGGCTGCACCCCCAAATAATATTCCCTTACGTGCTAAGGGGTATCTAGAGAGTGGGATAGGTTTAATAACTACCCTAACCCTAACGCGTACCCTAACCCTAACCCCTACCCTAACCCTAACACGTACCCTAATCCTAACCTGTACCCTAAACCGAGCCCTAACCCTAACACTAACACTAACCCTAACCCTAACCCATACCCTACGCCGTACCCGAACCCCTCCCCAAACCCGTACCCTAAGCCGTACCCTAAGCCTAACCCTAAGCCTAACACTAACCCTAGGCTACCCTTGACTGCTTCTGCCTCCAATAGATTTCCTAAGCACTAGGGTTTAAGGAACAGCTGAAAAAGAGAATCCTAATGTGATTTCTTTATAATGGGTGTGTTCCTTATCTTATCCTAGTGTCTAAACTCTTCTCCATGGTTGGACCCCCAAATAATATTCCTTTACGTGCTAAGGGGTATCTAGAGAGTGGGATAGGTTTAATAACTACCCTAACCCTAACGCGTACCCTAACCCTAACCCCTACCCTAACCCTAACACGTACCCTAATCCTAAACCGTACCCTAAAACGATCCCTAACCCTAACACTAACCCTAACCCAAACCCTAACCCATACCCTACGCCATACCCGAAACCCTCCCCGAACCCGTACCCTAAGCCGTACCCTAAGGCTAAACCTAAGCCTAACCCTAACCCTAGGCTACCCTTGACTGCTTCTGCCTCCAATAGATTTCCTAAGCACTAGTGTTTTAAGGAACAGCTTAAAAAGAGAATCCTAAAGTGATTTCTTTATAATGGGTGTGTTCCTTATCTTATCCTAGTGTCTAAACTCTTCTCCATGGCTCGACCCCCAAATAATATTCCTTTACGTGCTAAGGGGTATCTAGAGAGTGGGATAGGTTTAACAACTACCCTAACCCTAACGCGTACCCTAACCCTAACCCCTACCCTAACCCTAACACGTACCCTAATCCTAACCCGTACCCTAAACCGAGCCCTAACCCTAACACTAACCCTAACCCTAACCCTAACCCATACCCTACGCCGTACCCGCACCCCTTCCCGAACCCGTACCCTAAGCCGTACCCTAAGCCGAACCCTAAGCCTAACCCTAACCCTAGGCTACCCTTGACTGCTTCTGCCTCCAATAGATTTCCTAAGCACTAGTGTTTTAAGGAACAGCTGAAAAAGAGAATCCTAATGTGATTTCTTTATAATGGGTGTGTTCCTTATATTATCCTAGTGTCTAAACTCTTCTCCATGGTTGGACCCCCAAATAATATTCCTTTACGTGCTAAGGGGTATCTAGAGAGTGGGATAGGTTTAATAACTACCCTAACCCTAACGCGTAGCCTAACCCTAACCCCTACCCTAACCCTAACACGTACCCTAATCCTAACCCGTACCCTAAACCGAGCCCTAACCCTAACACTAACCCTAACCCTAACCCTAACCCATACCCTACGCCGTACCTGAACCCCTCCCCGAACCCGTACCCTAAGCCGTACCCTAAGCCTAACCCTAAGCCTAACCCTAACCCTAGGCTACCCTTGACTGCTTCTGCCTCCAATAGATTTCCTAAGCACTAGTGTTTTAAGGAACAGCTTAAAAAGAGAATCCTAATGTGATTTCTTTATAATGGGTGTGTTCCTTATCTTGTCCTAGTGTCTAAACTCTTCTCCATGGCTGGACCCTCAAATAATATTCCTGTACGTGCTAAGGGGTATCTAGAGAGTGGGATAGGTTTAATAACTACCCTAACCCTAACGCGTGCCCTAACCCTAACCCCTACCCTAACCCTAACACGTACCCTAATCCTAACCCGTACCCTAAACCGAGCCCTAACCCTAACACTAACCCTAACCCTAACCCTAACCCATACCCTACGCCATACCCGAACCCCTCCCCGAACCCATTCCCCAAGCCGTACCCTAAACCTAACCCTAAGCCTAACCCTAACCCTAGGCTACCCTTGACTGCTTCTGCCTCCAATAGATTTCCTAAGCACTAGTGTTTTAAGCAACAGCTTAAAAAGAGAATCCTAAAGTGATTTCTTTATAATGGGTGTGTTCCTTATCTTATCCTAGTGTCTAAACTCTTCTCCATGGCTGCACCCCCAAATAATATTGCCTTACGTGCTAAGGGGTATCTAGAGAGTGGGATAGGTTTACTAACTACCCTAACCCTAACGCGTACCCTAACCCTAACCCCTACCCTAAACCTAACACGTACCCTAATCCTAACCGTACCCTAAACCGAGCCCTAACCCTAACACTAACCCTAACCCTAACCCTAACCCTAACCCTAACCCATACCCTACGCCGTACCCGAACCCCTCCCCGAACCCGTACCCTAAGCCGAACCCTAAGCCTAACCCTAACCCTAGGCTACCCTTGACTGCTTCTGCCTCCAATAGATTTCCTAAGCACTAGTGTTTTAATGAACAGCTTAAAAAGAGAATCCTAATGTGATTTCTTTATAATGGGTGTGTTCCTTATCTTATCCTAGTGTTTAAACTCTTCTCCATGGCTGGAACCCCAAATAATATTCCTTTACGTGCTAAGGGGTATCTAGAGAGTGGGATAGGTTTAATAACTACCCTAACCCTAACGCGTACCCTAACCCTAACCCCTACCCTAACCCTAACACGTACCCTAATCCTAACCCGTACCCTGAACCGAACCCTAACCCTAACACTAACCCTAACACTAACCCTAACCCATACCCTACGCCGTACCCGAACCCCTCCCCGAACCCGTACCCTAAGCCGTACCCTAAGCCTTACCCTAAGCCTAACCCTAACCCTAGGCTACCCTTGACTGCTTCTGCCTCCAATAGATTTCCTAAGCACTAGTGTTTTAAGGAACAGCTTAAAAAGAGAATCCTAATGTGATTTCTTTATAATGGGTGTGTTCCTTATCTTATCCTAGTGTCTAAACTCTTCTCCATGGCTGGACCCTCAAATAATATTCCTTTACGTGCTAAGGGGTATCTAGAGAGTGGGATAGGTTTAATAACTACCCTAACCCTAATGCGTACCCTAACCCTAACCCCTACCCTAACCCTAACACGTACCCTAAACCGAGCCCTAACCCTAACACTAACCCTAACCCTAACCCTAACCCATACCCTACGCCGTACCCGCACCCCTCACCGAACCCGTACCCTAAGCCGTACCCTAAGCCTAACCCTAAGCCTAACCCTAACCCTAGGCTACCCTTGACTGCTTCTGCCTCCAATAGATTTCCTAAGCACTAGTGTTTTAAGGAACAGCTTAAAAAGAGAATCCTAATGTGATTTCTTTATAATGGGTGTGTTCCTTATCTTATCTTAGTGTCTAAACTCTTCTCCATGGCTGCACCCCCAAATAATATTCCCTTACGTGCTAAGGGGTATCTAGAGAGTGGGATAGGTTTAATAACTACCCTAACCCTAATGCGTACTCTAACCCTAACCCCTACCCTAACCCTAACATGTACCCTAATCCTAACAGGTACCGTAAACCGAGCCCTAACCCTAACACTAACCCTAACCCATACCCTACGCCGTACCCGAACCCCTCCCCAAACCCGTACCCTAAGCCGTACCCTAAGCCTAACCCTAAGCCTAACACTAACCCTAGGCTACCCTTGACTGCTTCTGCCTCCAATAGATTTCCTAAGCACTAGTGTTTTAAGGAACAGCTTAAAAAGAGAATCCTAATGTGATTTCTTTATAATGGGTGTGTTCCTTATTTATCCTAGTGTCTAAACTCTTCTCCATGGCTGGACCCCCAAATAATATTCCTTTACGTGCTAAGGGGTATCTAGAGAGTGGGATAGGTTTAATAACTACCCTAACCCTAATGCGTACTCTAACCCTAACCCCTACCCTAACCCTAACACGTACCCTAATCCTAACCCGTACCCTAAACCGAGCCCTAACCTTAACACTAACCCTAACCCTAAACCTAACCCATACCCTACGCTGTACCCAAACCCCTCCCCAAACCCGTACCCTAAGCCGTACCCTAAGCCTAACCCTAAGCCTAACACTAACCCTAGGCTACCCTTGACTGCTTCTGCCTCCAATAGATTTCCTAAGCACTAGTGTTTTAAGGAACAGCTTAAAAAGAGAATCCTAATGTGATTTCTTTATAATGGGTGTGTTCCTTATCTTATCCTAGTGTCTAAACTCTTCTCCATGGCTGGACCCTCAAATAATATTCCTTTACGTGCTAAGGGGTATCTAGAGAGTGGGATAGGTTTACTAACTACCCTAACCCTAACGCGTACCCTAACCCTAACCCCTACCCTAACCCTAACACGTACCCTAATCCAAACCCGTACCCTAAACCGATCCCTAACCCTAACACTAACCCTAACCCTAACCCAAACCCATACCCTACGACGAACCCGTACCCTAAGCCTTACCCTAAGCCTAACCCTAAGCCTAACCCTAACCCTAGGCTACCCTTGACTGCTTCTGCCTCCAATAGCTTTGCTAAGCACTAGTGTTTTAAGGAACAGCTTAAAAAGAGAATCCTAATGTGAGTTCTTTATAATGGGTGTGTTCCTTATCTTATCCTAGTGTTTAAACTCTTCTCCAAGGCTGGACCCCCAAATAATATTCCTTTACGTGCTAAGGGGTATCTAGAGAGTGGGATAGGTTTAATAAATACCCTAACCCTAAAGCGTACCCTAACCCTAACCCCTACCCTAACCCTAACACGTACCCTAATCCTAACCCGTTCCCTGAACCGAGCCCTAACCCTAACACTAACCCTAACACTAACCCTAACCCATACCCTACGCCGTAACCGAACCCCTCCCCGAACCCGTACCCTAAGCCGTACCCTAAGCCTAACCCTAAGCCTAACCCTAACCCTAGGCTACCCTTGACTGCTTCTGCCTCCAATAGATTTCCTAAGCACTAGTGTTTTAAGGAACAGCTGAAAAAGAGAATCCTAATGTGATTTCTTTATAATGGGTGTGTTCCTTATATTATCCTAGTGCCTAAACTCTTCTCCATGGCTGGACCCCCAAATAATATTCCTTTACGTGCTAAGGGGTATCTAGAGAGTGGGATAGGTTTAATAACTACCCTAACCCTAACGCATACCCTAACCCTAACCCCTACCCTAACCGTAACACGTACCCTAATCCTAACGGGTACCCTAAACCGAGCCCTAACCCTAACACTAACCCTAACCCTAACCCATACCCTACGCCGTACCCGAACCCCTCCCCAAACCCGTACCCTAAGCCGTACCCTAAGCCTAACCCTAAGCCTAACATTAACCCTAGGCTACCCTTGACAGCTTCTGCCTCCAATAGATTTCCTAAGCACTAGTGTTTTAAGGAACAGCTTAAAAAGAGAATCCTAATGTGATTTCTTTATAATGGGTGTGTTCCTTATCTTATCCTAGTGTCTAAACTCTTCTCCATGGCTGCACCCCCAAATAATATTGCCTTACGTGCTAAGGGGTATCTAGAGAGTGGGATAGGTTTACTAACTACCCTAACCCTAACGCGTACCCTAACCCTAACCCCTACCCTAACCCTAACACGTACCCTAATCCTAACCCGTACCCTGAACCGAACCCTAACCCTAACACTAACCCTAACACTAACCCTAACCCATACCCTACGCCGTACCCGAACCCCTCCCCGAACCCGTACCCTAAGCCGTACCCTAAGCCTAACCCTAAGCCTAACCCTAACCCTAGGCTACCCTTGACTGCTTCTGCCTCCAATAGATTTCCTAAGCACTAGTGTTTTAAGGAACAGCTTAAAAAGAGAATCCTAATGTGATTTCTTTATAATGGGTGTGTTCCTTATCTTATCCTAGTGTCTAAACTCTTCTCCATGGCTGGACCCTCAAATAATATTCCTTTACGTGCTAAGGGGTATCTAGAGAGTGGGATAGGTTTAATAACTACCCTAACCCTAATGCGTACCCTAACCCTAACCCCTACCCTAACCCTAACACGTACCCTAAACCGAGCCCTAACCCTAACACTAACCCTAACCCTAACCCTAACCCATACCCTACGCCGTACCCGCACCCCTCACCGAACCCGTACCCTAAGCCGTACCCTAAGCCTAACCCTAAGCCTAACCCTAACCCTAGGCTACCCTTGACTGCTTCTGCCTCCAATAGATTTCCTAAGCACTAGTGTTTTAAGGAACAGCTTAAAAAGAGAATCCTAATGTGATTTCTTTATAATGGGTGTGTTCCTTATCTTATCTTAGTGTCTAAACTCTTCTCCATGGCTGCACCCCCAAATAATATTCCCTTACGTGCTAAGGGGTATCTAGAGAGTGGGATAGGTTTCATAACTACCCTAACCCTAATGCGTACTCTAACCCTAACCCCTACCCTAACCCTAACATGTACCCTAATCCTAACAGGTACCCTAAACCGAGCCCTAACCCTAACACTAACCCTAACCCATACCCTACGCCGTACCCGAACCCCTCCCCAAACCCGTACCCTAAACCTAACCCTAAGCCTAACACTAACCCTAGGCTACCCTTGACTGCTTCTGCCTCCAATAGATTTCCTAAGCACTAGTGTTTTAAGGAACAGCTTAAAAAGAGAATCCTAATGTGATTTCTTTATAATGGGTGTGTTCCTTATTTATCCTAGTGTCTAAACTCTTCTCCATGGCTGGACCCCCAAATAATATTCCTTTACGTGCTAAGGGGTATCTAGAGAGTGGGATAGGTTTAATAACTACCCTAACCCTAATGCGTACTCTAACCCTAACCCCTACCCTAACCGTAACACGTACCCTAATCCTAACGGGTACCCTAAACCGAGCCCTAACCCTAACACTAACCCTAACCCTAACCCATACCCTACGCCGTACCCGAACCCCTCCCCAAACCCGTACCCTAAGCCGTACCCTAAGCCTAACCCTAAGCCTAACATTAACCCTAGGCTACCCTTGACAGCTTCTGCCTCCAATAGATTTCCTAAACACTAGTGTTTTAAGGAACAGCTTAAAAAGAGAATCCTAATGTGATTTCTTTATAATGGGTGTGTTCCTTATCTTATCCTAGTGTCTAAACTCTTCTCCATGGCTGCACCCCCAAATAATATTGCCTTACGTGCTAAGGGGTATCTAGAGAGTGGGATAGGTTTACTAACTACCCTAACCCTAACGCGTACCCTAACCCTAACCCCTACCCTAAACCTAACACGTACCCTAATCCTAACCCGTACCCTAAACCGAGCCCTAACCCTAACACTAACCCTAACCCTAACCCTAACTCATACCCTACGCCGTACGCGCACCCTTCCCCGAACCCGTACCCTAAGCCGTACCCTAAGCCTAACCCTAAGCCTAACCCTAACCCTAGGCTACCCTTGACTGCTTCTGCCTCCAATAGATTTCCTAAGCACTAGTGTTTTAAGGAACAGCTTAAAAAGAGACTCCTAATGTGATTTCTTTATAATGGGTGTGTTCCTTATCTTATCTTAGTGTCTAAACTTTTCTCCATGGCTGCACCCCCAAATAATATTCCCTTACGTGCTAAGGGGTATCTAGAGAGTGGGATAGGTTTAATAACTACCCTAACCCTAAGGCGTACTCTAACCCTAACCCCTACCCTAACCCTAACACGTACCCTACTCCTAACCCGTACCCTAAAACGAGCCCTAACCCTAACACTAACCCTAACCCTAACCCTAACCCATACCCTACGCCGTACCCGAACCCCTCCCCAAACCCGTACCCTAAACCTAACCCTAAGCCTAACACTAACCCTAGGCTACCCTTGACTGCTTCTGCCTCCAATAGATTTCCTAAGCACTAGTGTTTTAAGGAACAGCTTAAAAAGAGAATCCTAATGTGATTTCTTTATAATGGGTGTGTTCCTTATTTATCCTAGTGTCTAAACTCTTCTCCATGGCTGGACCCCCAAATAATATTCCCTTACGTGCTAAGGGGTATCTAGAGAGTGGGATAGGTTTAAAAACTACCCTAACCCTAATGCGTACTCTAACCCTAACCCCTACCCTAACCCTAACATGTACCCTAATCCTAACGGGTACCCTAAACCGAGCCCTAACCCTAACACTAACCCTAACCCTAACCCATACCCTACGCCGTACCCGAACCCCTCCCCAAACCCGTACCCTAAGCCGTACCCTAAGCCTAACCCTAAGCCTAACATTAACCCTAGGCTACCCTTGACTGCTTCTGCCTCCAATAGATTTCCTAAGCACTAGTGTTTTAAGGAACAGCTTAAAAAGAGAATCCTAATGTGATTTCTTTATAATGGGTGTGTTCCTTATCTTAACCTAGTGTCTAAACTCTTCTCCATGGCTGCACCCCCAAATAATATTGCCTTACGTGCTAAGGGGTATCTAGAGAGTGGGATAGGTTTAATAACTACCCTAACCCTAATGCGTACTCTAACCCTAACCCCTACCCTAACACTAACACGTACCCTAATCCTAACCCGTACCCTAAACCGAGCCCTAACCCTAACACTAACACTAACCCTAACCCTAACCCATACCCTACGCCGTACCCGAACCCCTCCCCAAACCCGTACCCTAAGCCATACCCTAAGCCTAACCCTAAGCCTAACACTAACCCTAGGCTACCCTTGACTGCTTCTGCCTCCAATAGATTTCCTAAGCACTAGTGTTTTAAGGAACAGCTGAAAAAGAGAATCCTAATGTGATTTCTTTATAATGGGTGTGTTCCTTATCTTATCCTAGTGTCTAAACTCTTCTCCATGGCTGGACCCCCAAATAATATTCCTTTACGTGCTAAGGGGTATCTAGAGAGTGGGATAGGTTTACTAACTACCCTAACCCTAACGCGTACCCTAACCCTAACCCCTACCCTAACCCTAACACGTACCCTAATCCTAACGGGTACCCTAAACCGAGCCCTAACCCTAACACTAACCCTAACCCTAACCCTAACCCTAACCCATACCCTACGCCGTACCCGAACCCCTCCCCGAACCCGTACCCTAAGCCGAACCCTAAGCCTAACCCTAACCCTAGGCTACCCTTGACTGCTTCTGCCTCCAATAGATTTCCTAAGCACTAGTGTTTTAATGAACAGCTTAAAAAGAGAATCCTAATGTGATTTCTTTATAATGGGTGTGTTCCTTATCTTATCCTAGTGTCTAAACTCTTCTCCATGGCTGGACCCTCAAATAATATTCCTTTACGTGCTAAGGGGTATCTAGAGAGTGGGATAGGTTTACTAACTACCCTAACCCTAACGCGTACCCTAACCCTAACCCCTACCCTAAGCCTAACACGTACCCTAATCCTAACCCGTACCCTAAACCGAGCCCTAACCCTAACACTAACCCTAACCCTAACCCTAACCCATACCCTACGCCGTACGCGCACCCTTCCCCGAACCCGTACCCTAAGCCGTACCCTAAGCCTAACCCTAAGCCTAACCCTAACCCTAGGCTACCCTTGACTGCTTCTGCCTCCAATAGATTTCCTAAGCACTAGTGTTTTAAGGAACAGCTTAAAAAGAGAATCCTAATGTGATTTCTTTATAATGGGTGTGTTCCTTATCTTATCTTAGTGTCTAAACTCTTCTCCATGGCTGCACCCCCAAATAATATTCCCTTACGTGCTAAGGGGTATCTAGAGAGTGGGATAGGTTTAATAACTACCCTAACCCTAATGCGTACTCTAACCCTAACCCCTACCCTAACCCTAACACGTACCCTAATCCTAACCCGTACCCTAAACCGAGCCCTAACACTAACACTAACCCTAACCCTAACCCTAACCCATACCCTACGCCGTACCCGAACCCCTCCCCAAACCCGTACCCTAAACCTAACCCTAAGCCTAACACTAACCCTAGGCTACCCTTGACTGCTTCTGCCTCCAATAGATTTCCTAAGCACTAGTGTTTTAAGGAACAGCTTAAAAAGAGAATCCTAATGTGATTTCTTTATAATGGGTGTGTTCCTTATTTATCCTAGTGTCTAAACTCTTCTCCATGGCTGCACCCCCAAATAATATTCCCTTACGTGCTAAGGGGTATCTAGAGAGTGGGATAGGTTTAATACCTACCCTAACCCTAATGCGTACTCTAACCCTAACCACTACCCTAACCCTAACATGTACCCTAATCCTAACAGGTACCGTAAACCGAGCCCTAACCCTAACACTAACCCTAACCCATACCCTACGCCGTACCCGAACCCCTCCCCAAACCCGTACCCTAAGCCGTACCCTAAGCCTAACCCTAAGCCTAACACTAACCCTAGGCTACCCTTGACTGCTTCTGCCTCCAATAGATTTCCTAAGCACTAGTGTTTTAAGGAACAGCTTAAAAAGAGAATCCTAATGTGATTTCTTTATAATGGGTGTGTTCCTTATTTATCCTAGTGTCTAAACTCTTCTCCATGGCTGGACCCCCAAATAATATTCCTTTACGTGCTAAGGGGTATCTAGAGAGTGGGATAGGTTTAATAACTACCCTAACCCTAATGCGTACTCTAACCCTAACCCCTACCCTAACCCTAACACGTACCCTAATCCTAACCCGTACCCTAAACCGAGCCCTAACCTTAACACTAACCCTAACCCTAAACCTAACCCATACCCTACGCTGTATCCGAACCCCTCCCCAAACCCGTACCCTAAGCCGTACCCTAAGCCTAACCCTAAGCCTAACACTAACCCTAGGCTACCCTTGACTGCTTCTGCCTCCAATAGATTTCCTAAGCACTAGTGTTTTAAGGAACAGCTTAAAAAGAGAATCCTAATGTGATTTCTTTATAATGGGTGTGTTCCTTATCTTATCCTAGTGTCTAAACTCTTCTCCATGGCTGGACCCTCAAATAATATTCCTTTACGTGCTAAGGGGTATCTAGAGAGTGGGATAGGTTTACTAACTACCCTAACCCTAACGCGTACCCTAACCCTATCCCCTACCCTAACCCTAACACGTACCCTAATCCAAACCCGTACCCTAAACCGATCCCTAACCCTAACACTAACCCTAACCCTAACCCAAACCCATACCCTACGACGAACCCGTACCCTAAGCCTTACCCTAAGCCTAACCCTAAGCCTAACCCTAACCCTAGGCTACCCTTGACTGCTTCTGCCTCCAATAGCTTTCCTAAGCACTAGTGTTTTAAGGAACAGCTTAAAAAGAGTATCCTAATGTGAGTTCTTTATAATGGGTGTGTTCCTTATCTTATCCTAGTGTTTAAACTCTTCTCCAAGGCTGGACCCCCAAATAATATTCCTTTACGTGCTAAGGGGTATCTAGAGAGTGGGATAGGTTTAATAAATACCCTAACCCTAAAGCGTACCCTAACCCTAACCCCTACCCTAACCCTAACACGTACCCTAATCCTAACACGTTCCCTGAACCGAGCCCTAACCCTAACACTAACCCTAACACTAACCCTAACCCATACCCTACGCCGTAACCGAACCCCTCCCCGAACCCGTACCCTAAGCCGTACCCTAAGCCTAACCCTAAGCCTAACCCTAACCCTAGGCTACCCTTGACTGCTTCTGCCTCCAATAGATTTCCTAAGCACTAGTGTTTTAAGGAACAGCTGAAAAAGAGAATCCTAATGTGATTTCTTTATAATGGGTGTGTTCCTTATATTATCCTAGTGCCTAAACTCTTCTCCATGGCTGGACCCCCAAATAATATTCCTTTACGTGCTAAGGGGTATCTAGAGAGTGGTATAGGTTTAATAACTACCCTAACCCTAACGCATACCCTAACCCTAACCCCTACCCTAACCCTAACACGTACCCTAATCCTAACTGGTACCCTAAACCGAGCCCTAACCCTAACACTAACCCTAACCCTAACCCATACCCTACGCCGTACCCGAACCCCTCCCCAAACCCGTACCCTAAGCCGTACCCTAAGCCTAACCCTAAGCCTAACATTAACCCTAGGCTACCCTTGACAGCTTCTGCCTCCAATAGATTTCCTAAGCACTAGTGTTTTAAGGAACAGCTTAAAAAGAGAATCCTAATGTGATTTCTTTATAATGGGTGTGTTCCTTATCTTATCCTAGTGTCTAAACTCTTCTCCATGGCTGCACCCCCAAATAATATTGCCTTACGTGCTAAGGGGTATCTAGAGAGTGGGATAGGTTTACTAACTACCCTAACCCTAACGCGTACCCTAACCCTAACCTCTACCCTAAACCTAACACGTACCCTAATCCTAACCCGTACCCTAAACCGAGCCCTAACCCTAACACTAACCCTAACCCTAACCCTAACCCATACCCTACGCCGTACACGCACCCTTCCCCGAACCCGTACCCTAAGCCGTACCCTAAGCCTAACCCTAAGCCTAACCCTAACCCTAGGCTACCCTTGACTGCTTCTGCCTCCAATAGATTTCCTAAGCACTAGTGTTTTAAGGAACAGCTTAAAAAGAGACTCCTAATGTGATTTCTTTATAATGGGTGTGTTCCTTATCTTATCTTAGTGTCTAAACTCTTCTCCATGGCTGCACCCCCAAATAATATTCCCTTACGTGCTAAGGGGTATCTAGAGAGTGGGATAGGTTTAATAACTACCCTAACCCTAAGGCGTACTCTAACCCTAACCCCTACCCTAACCCTAACACGTACCCTACTCCTAACCCGTACCCTAAACCGAGCCCTAACCCTAACACTAACCCTAACACTAACCCTAACCCATACCCTACGCCGTACCCGAACCCCTCCCCAAACCCGTACCCTAAACCTAACCCTAAGCCTAACACTAACCCTAGGCTACCCTTGACTGCTTCTGCCTCCAATAGATTTCCTAAGCACTAGTGTTTTAAGGAACAGCTTAAAAAGAGAATCCTAATGTGATTTCTTTATAATGGGTGTGTTCCTTATTTATCCTAGTGTCTAAACTCTTCTCCATGGCTGGACCCCCAAATAATATTCCCTTACGTGCTAAGGGGTATCTAGAGAGTGGGATAGGTTTAAAAACTACCCTAACCCTAATGCGTACTCTAACCCTAACCCCTACCCTAACCCTAACATGTACCCTAATCCTAACGGGTACCCTAAACCGAGCCCTAACCCTAACACTAACCCTAACCCTAACCCATACCCTACGCCGTACCCGAACCCCTCCCCAAACCCGTACCCTAAGCCGTACCCTAAGCCTAACCCTAAGCCTAACATTAACCCTAGGCTACCCTTGACTGCTTCTGCCTCCAATAGATTTCCTAAGCACTAGTGTTTTAAGGAACAGCTTAAAAAGAGAATCCTAATGTGATTTCTTTATAATGGGTGTGTTCCTTATCTTAACCTAGTGTCTAAACTCTTCTCCATGGCTGCACCCCCAAATAATATTGCCTTACGTGCTAAGGGGTATCTAGAGAGTGGGATAGGTTTAATAACTACCCTAACCCTAATGCGTACTCTAACCCTAACCCCTACCCTAACACTAACACGTACCCTAATCCTAACCCGTACCCTAAACCGAGCCCTAACCCTAACACTAACACTAACCCTAACCCTAACCCATACCCTACGCCGTACCCGAACCCCTCCCCAAACCCGTACCCTAAGCCATACCCTAAGCCTAACCCTAAGCCTAACACTAACCCTAGGCTACCCTTGACTGCTTCTGCCTCCAATAGATTTCCTAAGCACTAGTGTTTTAAGGAACAGCTGAAAAAGAGAATCCTAATGTGATTTCTTTATAATGGGTGTGTTCCTTATCTTATCCTAGTGTCTAAACTCTTCTCCATGGCTGGACCCCCAAATAATATTCCTTTACGTGCTAAGGGGTATCTAGAGAGTGGGATAGGTTTACTAACTACCCTAACCCTAACGCGTACCCTAACCCTAACCCCTACCCTAACCCTAACACGTACCCTAATCCTAACGGGTACCCTAAACCGAGCCCTAACCCTAACACTAACCCTAACCCTAACCCTAACCCTAACCCTAACCCATACCCTACGCCGTACCCGAACCCCTCCCCGAACCCGTACCCTAAGCCGAACCCTAAGCCTAACCCTAACCCTAGGCTACCCTTGACTGCTTCTGCCTCCAATAGATTTCCTAAGCACTAGTGTTTTAATGAACAGCTTAAAAAGAGAATCCTAATGTGATTTCTTTATAATGGGTGTGTTCCTTATCTTATCCTAGTGTCTAAACTCTTCTCCATGGCTGGACCCTCAAATAATATTCCTTTACGTGCTAAGGGGTATCTAGAGAGTGGGATAGGTTTACTAACTACCCTAACCCTGTACCCTAACCCTAACCCCTACCCTAAGCCTAACACGTACCCTAATCCTAACCCGTACCCTAAACCGAGCCCTAACCCTAACAGTAACCCTAACCCTAACCCTAACCCATACCCTACGCCGTACGCGCACCCTTCCCCGAACCCGTACCCTAAGCCGTACCCTAAGCCTAACCCTAAGCCTAACCCTAACCCTAGGCTACCCTTGACTGCTTCTGCCTCCAATAGATTTCCTAAGCACTAGTGTTTTAAGGAACAGCTTAAAAAGAGAATCCTAATGTGATTTCTTTATAATGGGTGTGTTCCTTATCTTATCTTAGTGTCTAAACTCTTCTCCATGGCTGCACCGCACCCCCAAATAATATTCCCTTACGTGCTAAGGGGTATCTAGAGAGTGGGATAGGTTTAATAACTACCCTAACCATAATGCGTACTCTAACCCTAACCCCTACCCTAACCCTAACACGTACCCTAATCCTAACCCGTACCCTAAACCGAGCCCTAACACTAACACTAACCCTAACCCTAACCCTAACCCATACCCTACGCCGTACCCGAACCCCTCCCCAAACCCGTACCCTAAACCTAACCCTAAGCCTAACACTAACCCTAGGCTACCCTTGACTGCTTCTGCCTCCAATAGATTTCCTAAGCACTAGTGTTTTAAGGAACAGCTTAAAAAGAGAATCCTAATGTGATTTCTTTATAATGGGTGTGTTCCTTATTTATCCTAGTGTCTAAACTCTTCTCCATGGCTGGACCCCCAAATAATATTCCTTTACGTGCTAAGGGGTATCTAGAGAGTGGGATAGGTTTAATAAGTACCCTAACCCTAACGCGTACCCTAACTCTAACCCCTACCCTAACCCTAACACGTACCCTAATCCTGACCCGTACCCTAAACCGAGGCCTAACCGTAACACTAACCCTAACCCTAACCCTAAACCATACCCTACGCCGTAACCGAACCCCTCCCCGAACCCGTACCCTAAGCCGTACCCTAAGCCTAACCCTAAGCCTAACCCTAACGCTAGGCTACCCTTGACTGCTTCTGCCTCCAATAGATTTCCTAAGCACTAGTGTTTTAAGGAACAGCTTAAAAAGAGAATCCTAATGTGATTTCTTTATAATGGGTGTGTTCCTTATCTTATCCTAGTGTTTAAACTCTCCTCCATGGCTGGAACCCCAAATAATATTCCTTTACGTGCTGAGGGGTATCTAGAGAGTGGGATAGGTTTAATAACTACCCTAACCCTAATGCGTACTCTAACCCTAACCCCTACCCTAACCCTAACACGTACCCTAATCCTAACCCGTACCCTAAACCGAGCCCTAACCTTAACACTAACCCTAACCCTAAACCTAACACATACCCTACGCTGTACCCGAACCCCTCCCCGAACCCGTACCCTAAGCCGTACCCTAAGCCTAACCCTAAGCCTAACACTAACCCTAGGCTACCCTTGACTGCTTCTGCCCCCAATAGATTTCCTAAGCACTAGTGTTTTAAGGAACAGCTTAAAAAGAGAATCCTAATGTGATTTCTTTATAATGGGTGTGTTCCTTATCTTATCTTAGTGTCTAAACTCTTCTCCATGGCTGGACCCTCAAATAATATTCCTTTACGTGCTAAGGGGTATCTAGAGAGTGGGATAGGTTTACTAACTACCCTAACCCTAACGCGTACCCTAACCCTAACCCCTACCCTAACCCTAACACGTACCCTAATCCTAACCCATACCCTAAACCGATCCCTAACCCTAACACTAACCCTAACCCTAACCCAAACCCATACCCTACGACGAACCCGTACCCTAAGCCTTACCCTAAGCCTAACCCTAAGCCTAAACCTAACCCTAGGCTACCCTTGACTGCTTCTGCCTCCAATAGCTTTCCTAAGCACTAGTGTTTTAAGGAACAGCTTAAAAAGAGAATCCTAATGTGATTTCTTTATAATGGGTGTGTTCCTTATCTTAACCTAGTGTCTAAACTCTTCTCCATGGCTGCACCCCCAAATAATATTGCCTTACGTGCTAAGGGGTATCTAGAGAGTGGGATAGGTTTAATAACTACCCTAACCCTAATGCGTACTCTAACCCTAACCCCTACCCTAACACTAACACGTACCCTAATCCTAACCCGTACCCTAAACCGAGCCCTAACCCTAACACTAACACTAAACCTAACCCTAACCCATACCCTACGCCGTACCCGAACCCCTCCCCAAACCCGTACCCTAAGCCATACCCTAAGCCTAACCCTAAGCCTAACACTAACCCTAGGCTACCCTTGACTGCTTCTGCCTCCAATAGATTTCCTAAGCACTAGTGTTTTAAGGAACAGCTGAAAAAGAGAATCCTAATGTGATTTCTTTATAATGGGTGTGTTCCTTATCTTATCCTAGTGTCTAAACTCTTCTCCATGGCTGGACCCCCAAATAATATTCCTTTACGTGCTAAGGGGTATCTAGAGAGTGGGATAGGTTTACTAACTACTCTAACCCTAACGCGTACCCTAACCCTAACCCCTACCCTAAACCTAACACGTACCCTAATCCTAACCGTACCCTAAGCCGAGCCCTAACCCTAACACTAACCCTAACCCTAACCCTAACCCTAACCCTAACCCTAACCCATACCCTACGCCGTACCCGAACCCCTCCCCGAACCCGTACCCTAAGCTGAACCCTAAGCCTAACCCTAACCCTAGGCTACCCTTGACTGCTTCTGCCTCCAATAGATTTCCTAAGCACTAGTGTTTTAATGAACAGCTTAAAAAGAGAATCCTAATGTGATTTCTTTATAATGGGTGTGTTCCTTATCTTATCCTAGTGTTTAAACTCTCCTCCATGGCTGGAACCCCAAATAATATTCGTTTACGTGCTAAGGGGTATCTAGAGAGTGGGATAGGTTTAATAACTACCCTAACCCTAACGCGTACCCTAACCCTAACCCCTACCCTAACCCTAACACGTACCCTAATCCTAACCCGTACCCTGAACCGAACCCTAACCCTAACACTAACCCTAACACTAACCCTAACCCATACCCTACGCCGTACCCGAACCCCTCCCCGAACCCGTACCCTAAGCCGTACCCTAAGCCTAACCCTAAGCCTAACCCTAACCCTAGGCTACCCTTGACTGCTTCTGCCTCCAATAGATTTCCTAAGCACTAGTGTTTTAAGGAACAGCTTAAAAAGAGAATCCTAATGTGATTTCTTTATAATGGGTGTGTTCCTTATCTTATCCTAGTGTCTAAACTCTTCTCCATGGCTGGACCCTCAAATAATATTCCTTTACGTGCTAAGGGGTATCTAGAGAGTGGGATAGGTTTAATAACTACCCTAACCCTAATGCGTACCCTAACCCTAACCCCTACCCTAACCCTAACACGTACCCTAAACCGAGCCCTAACCCTAACACTAACCCTAACCCTAACCCTAACCCATACCCTACGCCGTACCCGCACCCCTCACCTAACCCGTACCCTAAGCCGTACCCTAAGCCTAACCCTAAGCCTAACCCTAACCCTAGGCTACCCTTGACTGCTTCTGCCTCCAATAGATTTCCTAAGCACTAGTGTTTTAAGGAACAGCTTAAAAAGAGAATCCTAATGTGATTTCTTTATAATGGGTGTGTTCCTTATCTTATCTTAGTGTCTAAACTCTTCTCCATGGCTGCACCCCCAAATAATATTCCCTTACGTGCTAAGGGGTATCTAGAGAGTGGGATAGGTTTAATACCTACCCTAACCCTAATGCGTACTCTAACCCTAACCCCTACCCTAACCCTAACATGTACCCTAATCCTAACAGGTACCGTAAACCGAGCCCTAACCCTAACACTAACCCTAACCCATACCCTACGCCGTACCCGAACCCCTCCCCAAACCCGTACCCTAAGCCGTACCCTAAGCCTAACCCTAAGCCTAACACTAACCCTAGGCTACCCTTGACTGCTTCTGCCTCCAATAGATTTCCTAAGCACTAGTGTTTTAAGGAACAGCTTAAAAAGAGAATCCTAATGTGATTTCTTTATAATGGGTGTGTTCCTTATTTATCCTAGTGTCTAAACTCTTCTCCATGGCTGGACCCCCAAATAATATTCCTTTACGTGCTAAGGGGTATCTAGAGAGTGGGATAGGTTTAATAACTACCCTAACCCTAATGCGTACTCTAACCCTAACCCCTACCCTAACCCTAACACGTACCCTAATCCTAACCCGTACCCTAAACCGAGCCCTAACCTTAACACTAACCCTAACCCTAAACCTAACCCATACCCTACGCTGTATCCGAACCCCTCCCCAAACCCGTACCCTAAGCCGTACCCTAAGCCTAACCCTAAGCCTAACACTAACCCTAGGCTACCCTTGACTGCTTCTGCCTCCAATAGATTTCCTAAGCACTAGTGTTTTAAGGAATAGCTTAAAAAGAGAATCCTAATGTGATTTCTTTATAATGGGTGTGTTCCTTATCTTATCCTAGTGTCTAAACTCTTCTCCATGGCTGGACCCTCAAATAATATTCCTTTACGTGCTAAGGGGTATCTAGAGAGTGGGATAGGTTTACTAACTACCCTAACCCTAACGCGTACCCTAACCCTATCCCCTACCCTAACCCTAACACGTACCCTAATCCAAACCCGTACCCTAAACCGATCCCTAACCCTAACACTAACCCTAACCCTAACCCAAACCCATACCCTACGACGAACCCGTACCCTAAGCCTTACCCTAAGCCTAACCCTAAGCCTAACCCTAACCCTAGGCTACCCTTGACTGCTTCTGCCTCCAATAGCTTTCCTAAGCACTAGTGTTTTAAGGAACAGCTTAAAAAGAGTATCCTAATGTGAGTTCTTTATAATGGGTGTGTTCCTTATCTTATCCTAGTGTTTAAACTCTTCTCCAAGGCTGGACCCCCAAATAATATTCCTTTACGTGCTAAGGGGTATCTAGAGAGTGGGATAGGTTTAATAAATACCCTAACCCTAAAGCGTACCCTAACCCTAACCCCTACCCTAACCCTAACACGTACCCTAATCCTAACACGTTCCCTGAACGGAGCCCTAACCCTAACACTAACCCTAACACTAACCCTAACCCATACCCTACGCCGTAACCGAACCCCTCCCCGAACCCGTACCCTAAGCCGTACCCTAAGCCTAACCCTAAGCCTAACCCTAACCCTAGGCTACCCTTGACTGCTTCTGCCTCCAATAGATTTCCTAAGCACTAGTGTTTTAAGGAACAGCTGAAAAAGAGAATCCTAATGTGATTTCTTTATAATGGGTGTGTTCCTTATATTATCCTAGTGCCTAAACTCTTCTCCATGGCTGGACCCCCAAATAATATTCCTTTACGTGCTAAGGGGTATCTAGAGAGTGGTATAGGTTTAATAACTACCCTAACCCTAACGCATACCCTAACCCTAACCCCTACCCTAACCCTAACACGTACCCTAATCCTAACTGGTACCCTAAACCGAGCCCTAACCCTAACACTAACCCTAACCCTAACCCATACCCTACGCCGTACCCGAACCCCTCCCCAAACCCGTACCCTAAGCCGTACCCTAAGCCTAACCCTAAGCCTAACATTAACCCTAGGCTACCCTTGACAGCTTCTGCCTCCAATAGATTTCCTAAGCACTAGTGTTTTAAGGAACAGCTTAAAAAGAGAATCCTAATGTGATTTCTTTATAATGGGTGTGTTCCTTATCTTATCCTAGTGTCTAAACTCTTCTCCATGGCTGCACCCCCAAATAATATTGCCTTACGTGCTAAGGGGTATCTAGAGAGTGGGATAGGTTTACTAACTACCCTAACCCTAACGCGTACCCTAACCCTAACCTCTACCCTAAACCTAACACGTACCCTAATCCTAACCCGTACCCTAAACCGAGCCCTAACCCTAACACTAACCCTAACCCTAACCCTAACCCATACCCTACGCCGTACGCGCACCCTTCCCCGAACCCGTACCCTAAGCCGTACCCTAAGCCTAACCCTAAGCCTAACCCTAACCCTAGGCTACCCTTGACTGCTTCTGCCTCCAATAGATTTCCTAAGCACTAGTGTTTTAAGGAACAGCTTAAAAAGAGACTCCTAATGTGATTTCTTTATAATGGGTGTGTTCCTTATCTTATCTTAGTGTCTAAACTCTTCTCCATGGCTGCACCCCCAAATAATATTCCCTTACGTGCTAAGGGGTATCTAGAGAGTGGGATAGGTTTAATAACTACCCTAACCCTAAGGCGTACTCTAACCCTAACCCCTACCCTAACCCTAACACGTACCCTACTCCTAACCCGTACCCTAAACCGAGCCCTAACCCTAACACTAACCCTAACACTAACCCTAACCCATACCCTACGCCGTACCCGAACCCCTCCCCAAACCCGTACCCTAAACCTAACCCTAAGCCTAACACTAACCCTAGGCTACCCTTGACTGCTTCTGCCTCCAATAGATTTCCTAAGCACTAGTGTTTTAAGGAACAGCTTAAAAAGAGAATCCTAATGTGATTTCTTTATAATGGGTGTGTTCCTTATTTATCCTAGTGTCTAAACTCTTCTCCATGGCTGGACCCCCAAATAATATTCCCTTACGTGCTAAGGGGTATCTAGAGAGTGGGATAGGTTTAAAAACTACCCTAACCCTAATGCGTACTCTAACCCTAACCCCTACCCTAACCCTAACATGTACCCTAATCCTAACGGGTACCCTAAACCGAGCCCTAACCCTAACACTAACCCTAACCCTAACCCATACCCTACGCCGTACCCGAACCCCTCCCCAAACCCGTACCCTAAGCCGTACCCTAAGCCTAACCCTAAGCCTAACATTAACCCTAGGCTACCCTTGACTGCTTCTGCCTCCAATAGATTTCCTAAGCACTAGTGTTTTAAGGAACAGCTTAAAAAGAGAATCCTAATGTGATTTCTTTATAATGGGTGTGTTCTTTATCTTAACCTAGTGTCTAAACTCTTCTCCATGGCTGCACCCCCAAATAATATTGCCTTACGTGCTAAGGGGTATCTAGAGAGTGGGATAGGTTTAATAACTACCCTAACCCTAATGCGTACTCTAACCCTAACCCCTACCCTAACACTAACACGTACCCTAATCCTAACCCGTACCCTAAACCGAGCCCTAACCCTAACACTAACACTAACCCTAACCCTAACCCATACCCTACGCCGTACCCGAACCCCTCCCCAAACCCGTACCCTAAGCCATACCCTAAGCCTAACCCTAAGCCTAACACTAACCCTAGGCTACCCTTGACTGCTACTGCCTCCAATAGATTTCCTAAGCACTAGTGTTTTAAGGAACAGCTGAAAAAGAGAATCCTAATGTGATTTCTTTATAATGGGTGTGTTCCTTATCTTATCCTAGTGTCTAAACTCTTCTCCATGGCTGGACCCCCAAATAATATTCCTTTACGTGCTAAGGGGTATCTAGAGAGTGGGATAGGTTTACTAACTACCCTAACCCTAACGCGTACCCTAACCCTAACCCCTACCCTAAACCTAACACGTACCCTAATCCTAACCGTACCCTAAACCGAGCCCTAACCCTAACACTAACCCTAACCCTAACCCTAACCCTAACCCTAACCCATACCCTACGCCGTACCCGAACCCCTCCCCGAACCCGTACCCTAAGCCGAACCCTAAGCCTAACCCTAACCCTAGGCTACCCTTGACTGCTTCTGCCTCCAATAGATTTCCTAAGCACTAGTGTTTTAATGAACAGCTTAAAAAGAGAATCCTAATGTGATTTCTTTATAATGGGTGTGTTCCTTATCTTATCCTAGTGTTTAAACTCTCCTCCATGGCTGGAACCCCAAATAATATTCCTTTACGTGCTAAGGGGTATCTAGAGAGTGGGATAGGTTTACTAACTACCCTAACCCTAACGCGTACCCTAACCCTAACCCCTACCCTAACCCTAACACGTACCCTAATCCTAACCCATACCCTAAACCGATCCCTAACCCTAACACTAACCCTAACCCTAACCCAAACCCATACCCTACGACGAACCCGTACCCTAAGCCTTACCCTAAGCCTAACCCTAAGCCTAAACCTAACCCTAGGCTACCCTTGACTGCTTCTGCCTCCAATAGCTTTCCTAAGCACTAGTGTTTTAAGGAACAGCTTAAAAAGAGAATCCTAATGTGATTTCTTTATAATGGGTGTGTTCCTTATCTTAACCTAGTGTCTAAACTCTTCTCCATGGCTGCACCCCCAAATAATATTGCCTTACGTGCTAAGGGGTATCTAGAGAGTGGGATAGGTTTAATAACTACCCTAACCCTAATGCGTACTCTAACCCTAACCCCTACCCTAACACTAACACGTACCCTAATCCTAACCCGTACCCTAAACCGAGCCCTAACCCTAACACTAACACTAAACCTAACCCTAACCCATACCCTACGCCGTACCCGAACCCCTCCCCAAACCCGTACCCTAAGCCATACCCTAAGCCTAACCCTAAGCCTAACACTAACCCTAGGCTACCCTTGACTGCTTCTGCCTCCAATAGATTTCCTAAGCACTAGTGTTTTAAGGAACAGCTGAAAAAGAGAATCCTAATGTGATTTCTTTATAATGGGTGTGTTCCTTATCTTATCCTAGTGTCTAAACTCTTCTCCATGGCTGGACCCCCAAATAATATTCCTTTACGTGCTAAGGGGTATCTAGAGAGTGGGATAGGTTTACTAACTACTCTAACCCTAACGCGTACCCTAACCCTAACCCCTACCCTAAACCTAACACGTACCCTAATCCTAACCGTACCCTAAGCCGAGCCCTAACCCTAACACTAACCCTAACCCTAACCCTAACCCTAACCCTAACCCTAACCCATACCCTACGCCGTACCCGAACCCCTCCCCGAACCCGTACCCTAAGCTGAACCCTAAGCCTAACCCTAACCCTAGGCTACCCTTGACTGCTTCTGCCTCCAATAGATTTCCTAAGCACTAGTGTTTTAATGAACAGCTTAAAAAGAGAATCCTAATGTGATTTCTTTATAATGGGTGTGTTCCTTATCTTATCCTAGTGTTTAAACTCTCCTCCATGGCTGGAACCCCAAATAATATTCCTTTACGTGCTAAGGGGTATCTAGAGAGTGGGATAGGTTTAATAACTACCCTAACCCTAACGCGTACCCTAACCCTAACCCCTACCCTAACCCTAACACGTACCCTAATCCTAACCCGTACCCTGAACCGAACCCTAACCCTAACACTAACCCTAACACTAACCCTAACCCATACCCTACGCCGTACCCGAACCCCTCCCCGAACCCGTACCCTAAGCCGTACCCTAAGCCTAACCCTAAGCCTAACCCTAACCCTAGGCTACCCTTGACTGCTTCTGCCTCCAATAGATTTCCTAAGCACTAGTGTTTTAAGGAACAGCTTAAAAAGAGAATCCTAATGTGATTTCTTTATAATGGGTGTGTTCCTTATCTTATCCTAGTGTCTAAACTCTTCTCCATGGCTGGACCCTCAAATAATATTCCTTTACGTGCTAAGGGGTATCTAGAGAGTGGGATAGGTTTAATAACTACCCTAACCCTAATGCGTACCCTAACCCTAACCCCTACCCTAACCCTAACACGTACCCTAAACCGAGCCCTAACCCTAACACTAACCCTAACCCTAACCCTAACCCATACCCTACGCCGTACCCGCACCCCTCACCTAACCCGTACCCTAAGCCGTACCCTAAGCCTAACCCTAAGCCTAACCCTAACCCTAGGCTACCCTTGACTGCTTCTGCCTCCAATAGATTTCCTAAGCACTAGTGTTTTAAGGAACAGCTTAAAAAGAGAATCCTAATGTGATTTCTTTATAATGGGTGTGTTCCTTATCTTATCTTAGTGTCTAAACTCTTCTCCATGGCTGCACCCCCAAATAATATTCCCTTACGTGCTAAGGGGTATCTAGAGAGTGGGATAGGTTTAATACCTACCCTAACCCTAATGCGTACTCTAACCCTAACCCCTACCCTAACCCTAACATGTACCCTAATCCTAACAGGTACCGTAAACCGAGCCCTAACCCTAACACTAACCCTAACCCATACCCTACGCCGTACCCGAACCCCTCCCCAAACCCGTACCCTAAGCCGTACCCTAAGCCTAACCCTAAGCCTAACACTAACCCTAGGCTACCCTTGACTGCTTCTGCCTCCAATAGATTTCCTAAGCACTAGTGTTTTAAGGAACAGCTTAAAAAGAGAATCCTAATGTGATTTCTTTATAATGGGTGTGTTCCTTATTTATCCTAGTGTCTAAACTCTTCTCCATGGCTGGACCCCCAAATAATATTCCTTTACGTGCTAAGGGGTATCTAGAGAGTGGGATAGGTTTAATAACTACCCTAACCCTAATGCGTACTCTAACCCTAACCCCTACCCTAACCCTAACACGTACCCTAATCCTAACCCGTACCCTAAACCGAGCCCTAACCTTAACACTAACCCTAACCCTAAACCTAACCCATACCCTACGCTGTATCCGAACCCCTCCCCAAACCCGTACCCTAAGCCGTACCCTAAGCCTAACCCTAAGCCTAACACTAACCCTAGGCTACCCTTGACTGCTTCTGCCTCCAATAGATTTCCTAAGCACTAGTGTTTTAAGGAACAGCTTAAAAAGAGAATCCTAATGTGATTTCTTTATAATGGGTGTGTTCCTTATCTTATCCTAGTGTCTAAACTCTTCTCCATGGCTGGACCCTCAAATAATATTCCTTTACGTGCTAAGGGGTATCTAGAGAGTGGGATAGGTTTACTAACTACCCTAACCCTAACGCGTACCCTAACCCTATCCCCTACCCTAACCCTAACACGTACCCTAATCCAAACCCGTACCCTAAACCGATCCCTAACCCTAACACTAACCCTAACCCTAACCCAAACCCATACCCTACGACGAACCCGTACCCTAAGCCTTACCCTAAGCCTAACCCTAAGCCTAACCCTAACCCTAGGCTACCCTTGACTGCTTCTGCCTCCAATAGCTTTCCTAAGCACTAGTGTTTTAAGGAACAGCTTAAAAAGAGTATCCTAATGTGAGTTCTTTATAATGGGTGTGTTCCTTATCTTATCCTAGTGTTTAAACTCTTCTCCAAGGCTGGACCCCCAAATAATATTCCTTTACGTGCTAAGGGGTATCTAGAGAGTGGGATAGGTTTAATAAATACCCTAACCCTAAAGCGTACCCTAACCCTAACCCCTACCCTAACCCTAACACGTACCCTAATCCTAACACGTTCCCTGAACCGAGCCCTAACCCTAACACTAACCCTAACACTAACCCTAACCCATACCCTACGCCGTAACCGAACCCCTCCCCGAACCCGTACCCTAAGCCGTACCCTAAGCCTAACCCTAAGCCTAACCCTAACCCTAGGCTACCCTTGACTGCTTCTGCCTCCAATAGATTTCCTAAGCACTAGTGTTTTAAGGAACAGCTGAAAAAGAGAATCCTAATGTGATTTCTTTATAATGGGTGTGTTCCTTATATTATCCTAGTGCCTAAACTCTTCTCCATGGCTGGACCCCCAAATAATATTCCTTTACGTGCTAAGGGGTATCTAGAGAGTGGTATAGGTTTAATAACTACCCTAACCCTAACGCATACCCTAACCCTAACCCCTACCCTAACCCTAACACGTACCCTAATCCTAACTGGTACCCTAAACCGAGCCCTAACCCTAACACTAACCCTAACCCTAACCCATACCCTACGCCGTACCCGAACCCCTCCCCAAACCCGTACCCTAAGCCGTACCCTAAGCCGTACCCTAAGCCTAACATTAACCCTAGGCTACCCTTGACAGCTTCTGCCTCCAATAGATTTCCTAAGCACTAGTGTTTTAAGGAACAGCTTAAAAAGAGAATCCTAATGTGATTTCTTTATAATGGGTGTGTTCCTTATCTTATCCTAGTGTCTAAACTCTTCTCCATGGCTGCACCCCCAAATAATATTGCCTTACGTGCTAAGGGGTATCTAGAGAGTGGGATAGGTTTACTAACTACCCTAACCCTAACGCGTACCCTAACCCTAACCTCTACCCTAAACCTAACACGTACCCTAATCCTAACCCGTACCCTAAACCGAGCCCTAACCCTAACACTAACCCTAACCCTAACCCTAACCCATACCCTACGCCGTACGCGCACCCTTCCCCGAACCCGTACCCTAAGCCGTACCCTAAGCCTAACCCTAAGCCTAACCCTAACCCTAGGCTACCCTTGACTGCTTCTGCCTCCAATAGATTTCCTAAGCACTAGTGTTTTAAGGAACAGCTTAAAAAGAGACTCCTAATGTGATTTCTTTATAATGGGTGTGTTCCTTATCTTATCTTAGTGTCTAAACTCTTCTCCATGGCTGCACCCCCAAATAATATTCCCTTACGTGCTAAGGGGTATCTAGAGAGTGGGATAGGTTTAATAACTACCCTAACCCTAAGGCGTACTCTAACCCTAACCCCTACCCTAACCCTAACACGTACCCTACTCCTAACCCGTACCCTAAACCGAGCCCTAACCCTAACACTAACCCTAACACTAACCCTAACCCATACCCTACGCCGTACCCGAACCCCTCCCCAAACCCGTACCCTAAACCTAACCCTAAGCCTAACACTAACCCTAGGCTACCCTTGACTGCTTCTGCCTCCAATAGATTTCCTAAGCACTAGTGTTTTAAGGAACAGCTTAAAAAGAGAATCCTAATGTGATTTCTTTATAATGGGTGTGTTCCTTATTTATCCTAGTGTCTAAACTCTTCTCCATGGCTGGACCCCCAAATAATATTCCCTTACGTGCTAAGGGGTATCTAGAGAGTGGGATAGGTTTAAAAACTACCCTAACCCTAATGCGTACTCTAACCCTAACCCCTACCCTAACCCTAACATGTACCCTAATCCTAACGGGTACCCTAAACCGAGCCCTAACCCTAACACTAACCCTAACCCTAACCCATACCCTACGCCGTACCCGAACCCCTCCCCAAACCCGTACCCTAAGCCGTACCCTAAGCCTAACCCTAAGCCTAACATTAACCCTAGGCTACCCTTGACTGCTTCTGCCTCCAATAGATTTCCTAAGCACTAGTGTTTTAAGGAACAGCTTAAAAAGAGAATCCTAATGTGATTTCTTTATAATGGGTGTGTTCCTTATCTTAACCTAGTGTCTAAACTCTTCTCCATGGCTGCACCCCCAAATAATATTGCCTTACGTGCTAAGGGGTATCTAGAGAGTGGGATAGGTTTAATAACTACCCTAACCCTAATGCGTACTCTAACCCTAACCCCTACCCTAACACTAACACGTACCCTAATCCTAACCCGTACCCTAAACCGAGCCCTAACCCTAACACTAACACTAACCCTAACCCTAACCCATACCCTACGCCGTACCCGAACCCCTCCCCAAACCCGTACCCTAAGCCATACCCTAAGCCTAACCCTAAGCCTAACACTAACCCTAGGCTACCCTTGACTGCTTCTGCCTCCAATAGATTTCCTAAGCACTAGTGTTTTAAGGAACAGCTGAAAAAGAGAATCCTAATGTGATTTCTTTATAATGGGTGTGTTCCTTATCTTATCCTAGTGTCTAAACTCTTCTCCATGGCTGGACCCCCAAATAATATTCCTTTACGTGCTAAGGGGTATCTAGAGAGTGGGATAGGTTTACTAACTACCCTAACCCTAACGCGTACCCTAACCCTAACCCCTACCCTAACCCTAACACGTACCCTAATCCTAACGGGTACCCTAAACCGAGCCCTAACCCTAACACTAACCCTAACCCTAACCCTAACCCTAACCCTAACCCATACCCTACGCCGTACCCGAACCCCTCCCCGAACCCGTACCCTAAGCCGAACCCTAAGCCTAACCCTAACCCTAGGCTACCCTTGACTGCTTCTGCCTCCAATAGATTTCCTAAGCACTAGTGTTTTAATGAACAGCTTAAAAAGAGAATCCTAATGTGATTTCTTTATAATGGGTGTGTTCCTTATCTTATCCTAGTGTCTAAACTCTTCTCCATGGCTGGACCCTCAAATAATATTCCTTTACGTGCTAAGGGGTATCTAGAGAGTGGGATAGGTTTACTAACTACCCTAACCCTAACGCGTACCCTAACCCTAACCCCTACCCTAAGCCTAACACGTACCCTAATCCTAACCCGTACCCTAAACCGAGCCCTAACCCTAACAGTAACCCTAACCCTAACCCTAACCCATACCCTACGCCGTACGCGCACCCTTCCCCGAACCCGTACCCTAAGCCGTACCCTAAGCCTAACCCTAAGCCTAACCCTAACCCTAGGCTACCCTTGACTGCTTCTGCCTCCAATAGATTTCCTAAGCACTAGTGTTTTAAGGAACAGCTTAAAAAGAGAATCCTAATGTGATTTCTTTATAATGGGTGTGTTCCTTATCTTATCTTAGTGTCTAAACTCTTCTCCATGGCTGCACCCCCAAATAATATTCCCTTACGTGCTAAGGGGTATCTAGAGAGTGGGATAGGTTTAATAACTACCCTAACCCTAATGCGTACTCTAACCCTAACCCCTACCCTAACCCTAACACGTACCCTAATCCTAACCCGTACCCTAAACCGAGCCCTAACACTAACACTAACCCTAACCCTAACCCTAACCCATACCCTACGCCGTACCCGAACCCCTCCCCAAACCCGTACCCTAAACCTAACCCTAAGCCTAACACTAACCCTAGGCTACCCTTGACTGCTTCTGCCTCCAATAGATTTCCTAAGCACTAGTGTTTTAAGGAACAGCTTAAAAAGAGAATCCTAATGTGATTTCTTTATAATGGGTGTGTTCCTTATTTATCCTAGTGTCTAAACTCTTCTCCATGGCTGGACCCCCAAATAATATTCCTTTACGTGCTAAGGGGTATCTAGAGAGTGGGATAGGTTTAATAAGTACCCTAACCCTAACGCGTACCCTAACTCTAACCCCTACCCTAACCCTAACACGTACCCTAATCCTGACCCGTACCCTAAACCGAGGCCTAACCGTAACACTAACCCTAACCCTAACCCTAAACCATACCCTACGCCGTAACCGAACCCCTCCCCGAACCCGTACCCTAAGCCGTACCCTAAGCCTAACCCTAAGCCTAACCCTAACGCTAGGCTACCCTTGACTGCTTCTGCCTCCAATAGATTTCCTAAGCACTAGTGTTTTAAGGAACAGCTTAAAAAGAGAATCCTAATGTGATTTCTTTATAATGGGTGTGTTCCTTATCTTATCCTAGTGTTTAAACTCTCCTCCATGGCTGGAACCCCAAATAATATTCCTTTACGTGCTGAGGGGTATCTAGAGAGTGGGATAGGTTTAATAACTACCCTAACCCTAATGCGTACTCTAACCCTAACCCCTACCCTAACCCTAACACGTACCCTAATCCTAACCCGTACCCTAAACCGAGCCCTAACCTTAACACTAACCCTAACCCTAAACCTAACACATACCCTACGCTGTACCCGAACCCCTCCCCGAACCCGTACCCTAAGCCGTACCCTAAGCCTAACCCTAAGCCTAACACTAACCCTAGGCTACCCTTGACTGCTTCTGCCCCCAATAGATTTCCTAAGCACTAGTGTTTTAAGGAACAGCTTAAAAAGAGAATCCTAATGTGATTTCTTTATAATGGGTGTGTTCCTTATCTTATCTTAGTGTCTAAACTCTTCTCCATGGCTGGACCCTCAAATAATATTCCTTTACGTGCTAAGGGGTATCTAGAGAGTGGGATAGGTTTACTAACTACCCTAACCCTAACGCGTACCCTAACCCTAACCCCTACCCTAACCCTAACACGTACCCTAATCCTAACCCATACCCTAAACCGATCCCTAACCCTAACACTAACCCTAACCCTAACCCAAACCCATACCCTACGACGAACCCGTACCCTAAGCCTTACCCTAAGCGTAACCCTAAGCCTAAACCTAACCCTAGGCTACCCTTGACTGCTTCTGCCTCCAATAGCTTTCCTAAGCACTAGTGTTTTAAGGAACAGCTTAAAAAGAGAATCCTAATGTGATTTCTTTATAATGGGTGTGTTCCTTATCTTAACCTAGTGTCTAAACTCTTCTCCATGGCTGCACCCCCAAATAATATTGCCTTACGTGCTAAGGGGTATCTAGAGAGTGGGATAGGTTTAATAACTACCCTAACCCTAATGCGTACTCTAACCCTAACCCCTACCCTAACACTAACACGTACCCTAATCCTAACCCGTACCCTAAACCGAGCCCTAACCCTAACACTAACACTAAACCTAACCCTAACCCATACCCTACGCCGTACCCGAACCCCTCCCCAAACCCGTACCCTAAGCCATACCCTAAGCCTAACCCTAAGCCTAACACTAACCCTAGGCTACCCTTGACTGCTTCTGCCTCCAATAGATTTCCTAAGCACTAGTGTTTTAAGGAACAGCTGAAAAAGAGAATCCTAATGTGATTTCTTTATAATGGGTGTGTTCCTTATCTTATCCTAGTGTCTAAACTCTTCTCCATGGCTGGACCCCCAAATAATATTCCTTTACGTGCTAAGGGGTATCTAGAGAGTGGGATAGGTTTACTAACTACTCTAACCCTAACGCGTACCCTAACCCTAACCCCTACCCTAAACCTAACACGTACCCTAATCCTAACCGTACCCTAAGCCGAGCCCTAACCCTAACACTAACCCTAACCCTAACCCTAACCCTAACCCTAACCCTAACCCATACCCTACGCCGTACCCGAACCCCTCCCCGAACCCGTACCCTAAGCTGAACCCTAAGCCTAACCCTAACCCTAGGCTACCCTTGACTGCTTCTGCCTCCAATAGATTTCCTAAGCACTAGTGTTTTAATGAACAGCTTAAAAAGAGAATCCTAATGTGATTTCTTTATAATGGGTGTGTTCCTTATCTTATCCTAGTGTTTAAACTCTCCTCCATGGCTGGAACCCCAAATAATATTCCTTTACGTGCTAAGGGGTATCTAGAGAGTGGGATAGGTTTAATAACTACCCTAACCCTAACGCGTACCCTAACCCTAACCCCTACCCTAACCCTAACACGTACCCTAATCCTAACCCGTACCCTGAACCGAACCCTAACCCTAACACTAACCCTAACACTAACCCTAACCCATACCCTACGCCGTACCCGAACCCCTCCCCGAACCCGTACCCTAAGCCGTACCCTAAGCCTAACCCTAAGCCTAACCCTAACCCTAGGCTACCCTTGACTGCTTCTGCCTCCAATAGATTTCCTAAGCACTAGTGTTTTAAGGAACAGCTTAAAAAGAGAATCCTAATGTGATTTCTTTATAATGGGTGTGTTCCTTATCTTATCCTAGTGTCTAAACTCTTCTCCATGGCTGGACCCTCAAATAATATTCCTTTACGTGCTAAGGGGTATCTAGAGAGTGGGATAGGTTTAATAACTACCCTAACCCTAATGCGTACCCTAACCCTAACCCCTACCCTAACCCTAACACGTACCCTAAACCGAGCCCTAACCCTAACACTAACCCTAACCCTAACCCTAACCCATACCCTACGCCGTACCCGCACCCCTCACCTAACCCGTACCCTAAGCCGTACCCTAAGCCTAACCCTAAGCCTAACCCTAACCCTAGGCTACCCTTGACTGCTTCTGCCTCCAATAGATTTCCTAAGCACTAGTGTTTTAAGGAACAGCTTAAAAAGAGAATCCTAATGTGATTTCTTTATAATGGGTGTGTTCCTTATCTTATCTTAGTGTCTAAACTCTTCTCCATGGCTGCACCCCCAAATAATATTCCCTTACGTGCTAAGGGGTATCTAGAGAGTGGGATAGGTTTAATACCTACCCTAACCCTAATGCGTACTCTAACCCTAACCCCTACCCTAACCCTAACATGTACCCTAATCCTAACAGGTACCGTAAACCGAGCCCTAACCCTAACACTAACCCTAACCCATACCCTACGCCGTACCCGAACCCCTCCCCAAACCCGTACCCTAAGCCGTACCCTAAGCCTAACCCTAAGCCTAACACTAACCCTAGGCTACCCTTGACTGCTTCTGCCTCCAATAGATTTCCTAAGCACTAGTGTTTTAAGGAACAGCTTAAAAAGAGAATCCTAATGTGATTTCTTTATAATGGGTGTGTTCCTTATTTATCCTAGTGTCTAAACTCTTCTCCATGGCTGGACCCCCAAATAATATTCCTTTACGTGCTAAGGGGTATCTAGAGAGTGGGATAGGTTTAATAACTACCCTAACCCTAATGCGTACTCTAACCCTAACCCCTACCCTAACCCTAACACGTACCCTAATCCTAACCCGTACCCTAAACCGAGCCCTAACCTTAACACTAACCCTAACCCTAAACCTAACCCATACCCTACGCTGTATCCGAACCCCTCCCCAAACCCGTACCCTAAGCCGTACCCTAAGCCTAACCCTAAGCCTAACACTAACCCTAGGCTACCCTTGACTGCTTCTGCCTCCAATAGATTTCCTAAGCACTAGTGTTTTAAGGAACAGCTTAAAAAGAGAATCCTAATGTGATTTCTTTATAATGGGTGTGTTCCTTATCTTATCCTAGTGTCTAAACTCTTCTCCATGGCTGGACCCTCAAATAATATTCCTTTACGTGCTAAGGGGTATCTAGAGAGTGGGATAGGTTTACTAACTACCCTAACCCTAACGCGTACCCTAACCCTATCCCCTACCCTAACCCTAACACGTACCCTAATCCAAACCCGTACCCTAAACCGATCCCTAACCCTAACACTAACCCTAACCCTAACCCAAACCCATACCCTACGACGAACCCGTACCCTAAGCCTTACCCTAAGCCTAACCCTAAGCCTAACCCTAACCCTAGGCTACCCTTGACTGCTTCTGCCTCCAATAGCTTTCCTAAGCACTAGTGTTTTAAGGAACAGCTTAAAAAGAGTATCCTAATGTGAGTTCTTTATAATGGGTGTGTTCCTTATCTTATCCTAGTGTTTAAACTCTTCTCCAAGGCTGGACCCCCAAATAATATTCCTTTACGTGCTAAGGGGTATCTAGAGAGTGGGATAGGTTTAATAAATACCCTAACCCTAAAGCGTACCCTAACCCTAACCCCTACCCTAACCCTAACACGTACCCTAATCCTAACACGTTCCCTGAACGGAGCCCTAACCCTAACACTAACCCTAACACTAACCCTAACCCATACCCTACGCCGTAACCGAACCCCTCCCCGAACCCGTACCCTAAGCCGTACCCTAAGCCTAACCCTAAGCCTAACCCTAACCCTAGGCTACCCTTGACTGCTTCTGCCTCCAATAGATTTCCTAAGCACTAGTGTTTTAAGGAACAGCTGAAAAAGAGAATCCTAATGTGATTTCTTTATAATGGGTGTGTTCCTTATATTATCCTAGTGCCTAAACTCTTCTCCATGGCTGGACCCCCAAATAATATTCCTTTACGTGCTAAGGGGTATCTAGAGAGTGGTATAGGTTTAATAACTACCCTAACCCTAACGCATACCCTAACCCTAACCCCTACCCTAACCCTAACACGTACCCTAATCCTAACTGGTACCCTAAACCGAGCCCTAACCCTAACACTAACCCTAACCCTAACCCATACCCTACGCCGTACCCGAACCCCTCCCCAAACCCGTACCCTAAGCCGTACCCTAAGCCTAACCCTAAGCCTAACATTAACCCTAGGCTACCCTTGACAGCTTCTGCCTCCAATAGATTTCCTAAGCACTAGTGTTTTAAGGAACAGCTTAAAAAGAGAATCCTAATGTGATTTCTTTATAATGGGTGTGTTCCTTATCTTATCCTAGTGTCTAAACTCTTCTCCATGGCTGCACCCCCAAATAATATTGCCTTACGTGCTAAGGGGTATCTAGAGAGTGGGATAGGTTTACTAACTACCCTAACCCTAACGCGTACCCTAACCCTAACCTCTACCCTAAACCTAACACGTACCCTAATCCTAACCCGTACCCTAAACCGAGCCCTAACCCTAACACTAACCCTAACCCTAACCCTAACCCATACCCTACACCGTACGCGCACCCTTCCCCGAACCCGTACCCTAAGCCGTACCCTAAGCCTAACCCTAAGCCTAACCCTAACCCTAGGCTACCCTTGACTGCTTCTGCCTCCAATAGATTTCCTAAGCACTAGTGTTTTAAGGAACAGCTTAAAAAGAGACTCCTAATGTGATTTCTTTATAATGGGTGTGTTCCTTATCTTATCTTAGTGTCTAAACTCTTCTCCATGGCTGCACCCCCAAATAATATTCCCTTACGTGCTAAGGGGTATCTAGAGAGTGGGATAGGTTTAATAACTACCCTAACCCTAAGGCGTACTCTAACCCTAACCCCTACCCTAACCCTAACACGTACCCTACTCCTAACCCGTACCCTAAACCGAGCCCTAACCCTAACACTAACCCTAACACTAACCCTAACCCATACCCTACGCCGTACCCGAACCCCTCCCCAAACCCGTACCCTAAACCTAACCCTAAGCCTAACACTAACCCTAGGCTACCCTTGACTGCTTCTGCCTCCAATAGATTTCCTAAGCACTAGTGTTTTAAGGAACAGCTTAAAAAGAGAATCCTAATGTGATTTCTTTATAATGGGTGTGTTCCTTATTTATCCTAGTGTCTAAACTCTTCTCCATGGCTGGACCCCCAAATAATATTCCCTTACGTGCTAAGGGGTATCTAGAGAGTGGGATAGGTTTAAAAACTACCCTAACCCTAATGCGTACTCTAACCCTAACCCCTACCCTAACCCTAACATGTACCCTAATCCTAACGGGTACCCTAAACCGAGCCCTAACCCTAACACTAACCCTAACCCTAACCCATACCCTACGCCGTACCCGAACCCCTCCCCAAACCCGTACCCTAAGCCGTACCCTAAGCCTAACCCTAAGCCTAACATTAACCCTAGGCTACCCTTGACTGCTTCTGCCTCCAATAGATTTCCTAAGCACTAGTGTTTTAAGGAACAGCTTAAAAAGAGAATCCTAATGTGATTTCTTTATAATGGGTGTGTTCTTTATCTTAACCTAGTGTCTAAACTCTTCTCCATGGCTGCACCCCCAAATAATATTGCCTTACGTGCTAAGGGGTATCTAGAGAGTGGGATAGGTTTAATAACTACCCTAACCCTAATGCGTACTCTAACCCTAACCCCTACCCTAACACTAACACGTACCCTAATCCTAACCCGTACCCTAAACCGAGCCCTAACCCTAACACTAACACTAACCCTAACCCTAACCCATACCCTACGCCGTACCCGAACCCCTCCCCAAACCCGTACCCTAAGCCATACCCTAAGCCTAACCCTAAGCCTAACACTAACCCTAGGCTACCCTTGACTGCTTCTGCCTCCAATAGATTTCCTAAGCACTAGTGTTTTAAGGAACAGCTGAAAAAGAGAATCCTAATGTGATTTCTTTATAATGGGTGTGTTCCTTATCTTATCCTAGTGTCTAAACTCTTCTCCATGGCTGGACCCCCAAATAATATTCCTTTACGTGCTAAGGGGTATCTAGAGAGTGGGATAGGTTTACTAACTACCCTAACCCTAACGCGTACCCTAACCCTAACCCCTACCCTAACCCTAACACGTACCCTAATCCTAACGGGTACCCTAAACCGAGCCCTAACCCTAACACTAACCCTAACCCTAACCCTAACCCTAACCCTAACCCATACCCTACGCCGTACCCGAACCCCTCCCCGAACCCGTACCCTAAGCCGAACCCTAAGCCTAACCCTAACCCTAGGCTACCCTTGACTGCTTCTGCCTCCAATAGATTTCCTAAGCACTAGTGTTTTAATGAACAGCTTAAAAAGAGAATCCTAATGTGATTTCTTTATAATGGGTGTGTTCCTTATCTTATCCTAGTGTCTAAACTCTTCGCCATGGCTGGACCCTCAAATAATATTCCTTTACGTGCTAAGGGGTATCTAGAGAGTGGGATAGGTTTACTAACTACCCTAACCCTAACGCGTACCCTAACCCTAACCCCTACCCTAAGCCTAACACGTACCCTAATCCTAACCCGTACCCTAAACCGAGCCCTAACCCTATCACTAACCCTAACCCTAACCCTAACCCATACCCTACGCCGTACGCGCACCCTTCCCCGAACCCGTACCCTAAGCCGTACCCTAAGCCTAACCCTAAGCCTAACCCTAACCCTAGGCTACCCTTGACTGCTTCTGCCTCCAATAGATTTCCTAAGCACTAGTGTTTTAAGGAACAGCTTAAAAAGAGAATCCTAATGTGATTTCTTTATAATGGGTGTGTTCCTTATCTTATCTTAGTGTCTAAACTCTTCTCCATGGCTGCACCCCCAAATAATATTCCCTTACGTGCTAAGGGGTATCTAGAGAGTGGGATAGGTTTAATAACTACCCTAACCCTAATGCGTACTCTAACCCTAACCCCTACCCTAACCCTAACACGTACCCTAATCCTAACCCGTACCCTAAACCGAGCCCTAACACTAACACTAACCCTAACCCTAACCCATACCCTACGCCGTACCCGAACCCCTCCCCAAACCCGTACCCTAAACCTAACCCTAAGCCTAACACTAACCCTAGGCTACCCTTGACTGCTTCTGCCTCCAATAGATTTCCTAAGCACTAGTGTTTTAAGGAACAGCTTAAAAAGAGAATCCTAATGTGATTTCTTTATAATGGGTGTGTTCCTTATTTATCCTAGTGTCTAAACTCTTCTCCATGGCTGGACCCCCAAATAATATTCCTTTACGTGCTAAGGGGTATCTAGAGAGTGGGATAGGTTTAATAAGTACCCTAACCCTAACGCGTACCCTAACTCTAACCCCTACCCTAACCCTAACACGTACCCTAATCCTGACCCGTACCCTAAACCGAGGCCTAACCGTAACACTAACCCTAACCCTAACCCTAAACCATACCCTACGCCGTAACCGAACCCCTCCCCGAACCCGTACCCTAAGCCGTACCCTAAGCCTAACCCTAAGCCTAACCCTAACGCTAGGCTACCCTTGACTGCTTCTGCCTCCAATAGATTTCCTAAGCACTAGTGTTTTAAGGAACAGCTTAAAAAGAGAATCCTAATGTGATTTCTTTATAATGGGTGTGTTCCTTATCTTATCCTAGTGTTTAAACTCTCCTCCATGGCTGGAACCCCAAATAATATTCCTTTACGTGCTGAGGGGTATCTAGAGAGTGGTATAGGTTTAATAACTACCCTAACCCTAATGCGTACTCTAACCCTAACCCCTACCCTAACCCTAACACGTACCCTAATCCTAACCCGTACCCTAAACCGAGCCCTAACCTTAACACTAACCCTAACCCTAACCCAAACCCATACCCTACGACGAACCCGTACCCTAAGCCTTACCCTAAGCCTAACCCTAAGCCTAAACCTAACCCTAGGCTACCCTTGACTGCTTCTGCCTCCAATAGCTTTCCTAAGCACTAGTGTTTTAAGGAACAGCTTAAAAAGAGAATCCTAATGTGATTTCTTTATAATGGGTGTGTTCCTTATCTTAACCTAGTGTCTAAACTCTTCTCCATGGCTGCACCCCCAAATAATATTCCTTTACGTGCTAAGGGGTATCTAGAGAGTGGGATAGGTTTAATAACTACCCTAACCCTAATGCGTACTCTAACCCTAACCCCTACCCTAACACTAACACGTACCCTAATCCTAACCCGTACCCTAAACCGAGCCCTAACCCTAACACTAACACTAAACCTAACCCTAACCCATACCCTACGCCGTACCCGAACCCCTCCCCAAACCCGTACCCTAAGCCATACCCTAAGCCTAACCCTAAGCCTAACACTAACCCTAGGCTACCCTTGACTGCTTCTGCCTCCAATAGATTTCCTAAGCACTAGTGTTTTAAGGAACAGCTGAAAAAGAGAATCCTAATGTGATTTCTTTATAATGGGTGTGTTCCTTATCTTATCCTAGTGTCTAAACTCTTCTCCATGGCTGGACCCCCAAATAATATTCCTTTACGTGCTAAGGGGTATCTAGAGAGTGGGATAGGTTTACTAACTACTCTAACCCTAACGCGTACCCTAACCCTAACCCCTACCCTAAACCTAACACGTACCCTAATCCTAACCGTACCCTAAGCCGAGCCCTAACCCTAACACTAACCCTAACCCTAACCCTAACCCTAACCCTAACCCTAACCCATACCCTACGCCGTACCCGAACCCCTCCCCGAACCCGTACCCTAAGCTGAACCCTAAGCCTAACCCTAACCCTAGGCTACCCTTGACTGCTTCTGCCTCCAATAGATTTCCTAAGCACTAGTGTTTTAATGAACAGCTTAAAAAGAGAATCCTAATGTGATTTCTTTATAATGGGTGTGTTCCTTATCTTATCCTAGTGTTTAAACTCTCCTCCATGGCTGGAACCCCAAATAATATTCCTTTACGTGCTAAGGGGTATCTAGAGAGTGGGATAGGTTTAATAACTACCCTAACCCTAACGCGTACCCTAACCCTAACCCCTACCCTAACCCTAACACGTACCCTAATCCTAACCCGTACCCTGAACCGAACCCTAACCCTAACACTAACCCTAACACTAACCCTAACCCATACCCTACGCCGTACCCGAACCCCTCCCCGAACCCGTACCCTAAGCCGTACCCTAAGCCTAACCCTAAGCCTAACCCTAACCCTAGGCTACCCTTGACTGCTTCTGCCTCCAATAGATTTCCTAAGCACTAGTGTTTTAAGGAACAGCTTAAAAAGAGAATCCTAATGTGATTTCTTTATAATGGGTGTGTTCCTTATCTTATCCTAGTGTCTAAACTCTTCTCCATGGCTGGACCCTCAAATAATATTCCTTTACGTGCTAAGGGGTATCTAGAGAGTGGGATAGGTTTAATAACTACCCTAACCCTAATGCGTACCCTAACCCTAACCCCTACCCTAACCCTAACACGTACCCTAAACCGAGCCCTAACCCTAACACTAACCCTAACCCTAACCCTAACCCATACCCTACGCCGTACCCGCACCCCTCACCTAACCCGTACCCTAAGCCGTACCCTAAGCCTAACCCTAAGCCTAACCCTAACCCTAGGCTACCCTTGACTGCTTCTGCCTCCAATAGATTTCCTAAGCACTAGTGTTTTAAGGAACAGCTTAAAAAGAGAATCCTAATGTGATTTCTTTATAATGGGTGTGTTCCTTATCTTATCTTAGTGTCTAAACTCTTCTCCATGGCTGCACCCCCAAATAATATTCCCTTACGTGCTAAGGGGTATCTAGAGAGTGGGATAGGTTTAATACCTACCCTAACCCTAATGCGTACTCTAACCCTAACCCCTACCCTAACCCTAACATGTACCCTAATCCTAACAGGTACCGTAAACCGAGCCCTAACCCTAACACTAACCCTAACCCATACCCTACGCCGTACCCGAACCCCTCCCCAAACCCGTACCCTAAGCCGTACCCTAAGCCTAACCCTAAGCCTAACACTAACCCTAGGCTACCCTTGACTGCTTCTGCCTCCAATAGATTTCCTAAGCACTAGTGTTTTAAGGAACAGCTTAAAAAGAGAATCCTAATGTGATTTCTTTATAATGGGTGTGTTCCTTATTTATCCTAGTGTCTAAACTCTTCTCCATGGCTGGACCCCCAAATAATATTCCTTTACGTGCTAAGGGGTATCTAGAGAGTGGGATAGGTTTAATAACTACCCTAACCCTAATGCGTACTCTAACCCTAACCCCTACCCTAACCCTAACACGTACCCTAATCCTAACCCGTACCCTAAACCGAGCCCTAACCTTAACACTAACCCTAACCCTAAACCTAACCCATACCCTACGCTGTATCCGAACCCCTCCCCAAACCCGTACCCTAAGCCGTACCCTAAGCCTAACCCTAAGCCTAACACTAACCCTAGGCTACCCTTGACTGCTTCTGCCTCCAATAGATTTCCTAAGCACTAGTGTTTTAAGGAACAGCTTAAAAAGAGAATCCTAATGTGATTTCTTTATAATGGGTGTGTTCCTTATCTTATCCTAGTGTCTAAACTCTTCTCCATGGCTGGACCCTCAAATAATATTCCTTTACGTGCTAAGGGGTATCTAGAGAGTGGGATAGGTTTACTAACTACCCTAACCCTAACGCGTACCCTAACCCTATCCCCTACCCTAACCCTAACACGTACCCTAATCCAAACCCGTACCCTAAACCGATCCCTAACCCTAACACTAACCCTAACCCTAACCCAAACCCATACCCTACGACGAACCCGTACCCTAAGCCTTACCCTAAGCCTAACCCTAAGCCTAACCCTAACCCTAGGCTACCCTTGACTGCTTCTGCCTCCAATAGCTTTCCTAAGCACTAGTGTTTTAAGGAACAGCTTAAAAAGAGTATCCTAATGTGAGTTCTTTATAATGGGTGTGTTCCTTATCTTATCCTAGTGTTTAAACTCTTCTCCAAGGCTGGACCCCCAAATAATATTCCTTTACGTGCTAAGGGGTATCTAGAGAGTGGGATAGGTTTAATAAATACCCTAACCCTAAAGCGTACCCTAACCCTAACCCCTACCCTAACCCTAACACGTACCCTAATCCTAACACGTTCCCTGAACCGAGCCCTAACCCTAACACTAACCCTAACACTAACCCTAACCCATACCCTACGCCGTAACCGAACCCCTCCCCGAACCCGTACCCTAAGCCGTACCCTAAGCCTAACCCTAAGCCTAACCCTAACCCTAGGCTACCCTTGACTGCTTCTGCCTCCAATAGATTTCCTAAGCACTAGTGTTTTAAGGAACAGCTGAAAAAGAGAATCCTAATGTGATTTCTTTATAATGGGTGTGTTCCTTATATTATCCTAGTGCCTAAACTCTTCTCCATGGCTGGACCCCCAAATAATATTCCTTTACGTGCTAAGGGGTATCTAGAGAGTGGTATAGGTTTAATAACTACCCTAACCCTAACGCATACCCTAACCCTAACCCCTACCCTAACCCTAACACGTACCCTAATCCTAACTGGTACCCTAAACCGAGCCCTAACCCTAACACTAACCCTAACCCTAACCCATACCCTACGCCGTACCCGAACCCCTCCCCAAACCCGTACCCTAAGCCGTACCCTAAGCCGTACCCTAAGCCTAACATTAACCCTAGGCTACCCTTGACAGCTTCTGCCTCCAATAGATTTCCTAAGCACTAGTGTTTTAAGGAACAGCTTAAAAAGAGAATCCTAATGTGATTTCTTTATAATGGGTGTGTTCCTTATCTTATCCTAGTGTCTAAACTCTTCTCCATGGCTGCACCCCCAAATAATATTGCCTTACGTGCTAAGGGGTATCTAGAGAGTGGGATAGGTTTACTAACTACCCTAACCCTAACGCGTACCCTAACCCTAACCTCTACCCTAAACCTAACACGTACCCTAATCCTAACCCGTACCCTAAACCGAGCCCTAACCCTAACACTAACCCTAACCCTAACCCTAACCCATACCCTACGCCGTACGCGCACCCTTCCCCGAACCCGTACCCTAAGCCGTACCCTAAGCCTAACCCTAACCCTAGGCTACCCTTGACTGCTTCTGCCTCCAATAGATTTCCTAAGCACTAGTGTTTTAAGGAACAGCTTAAAAAGAGACTCCTAATGTGATTTCTTTATAATGGGTGTGTTCCTTATCTTATCTTAGTGTCTAAACTCTTCTCCATGGCTGCACCCCCAAATAATATTCCCTTACGTGCTAAGGGGTATCTAGAGAGTGGGATAGGTTTAATAACTACCCTAACCCTAAGGCGTACTCTAACCCTAACCCCTACCCTAACCCTAACACGTACCCTACTCCTAACCCGTACCCTAAACCGAGCCCTAACCCTAACACTAACCCTAACACTAACCCTAACCCATACCCTACGCCGTACCCGAACCCCTCCCCAAACCCGTACCCTAAACCTAACCCTAAGCCTAACACTAACCCTAGGCTACCCTTGACTGCTTCTGCCTCCAATAGATTTCCTAAGCACTAGTGTTTTAAGGAACAGCTTAAAAAGAGAATCCTAATGTGATTTCTTTATAATGGGTGTGTTCCTTATTTATCCTAGTGTCTAAACTCTTCTCCATGGCTGGACCCCCAAATAATATTCCCTTACGTGCTAAGGGGTATCTAGAGAGTGGGATAGGTTTAAAAACTACCCTAACCCTAATGCGTACTCTAACCCTAACCCCTACCCTAACCCTAACATGTACCCTAATCCTAACGGGTACCCTAAACCGAGCCCTAACCCTAACACTAACCCTAACCCTAACCCATACCCTACGCCGTACCCGAACCCCTCCCCAAACCCGTACCCTAAGCCGTACCCTAAGCCTAACCCTAAGCCTAACATTAACCCTAGGCTACCCTTGACTGCTTCTGCCTCCAATAGATTTCCTAAGCACTAGTGTTTTAAGGAACAGCTTAAAAAGAGAATCCTAATGTGATTTCTTTATAATGGGTGTGTTCCTTATCTTAACCTAGTGTCTAAACTCTTCTCCATGGCTGCACCCCCAAATAATATTGCCTTACGTGCTAAGGGGTATCTAGAGAGTGGGATAGGTTTAATAACTACCCTAACCCTAATGCGTACTCTAACCCTAACCCCTACCCTAACACTAACACGTACCCTAATCCTAACCCGTACCCTAAACCGAGCCCTAACCCTAACACTAACACTAACCCTAACCCTAACCCATACCCTACGCCGTACCCGAACCCCTCCCCAAACCCGTACCCTAAGCCATACCCTAAGCCTAACCCTAAGCCTAACACTAACCCTAGGCTACCCTTGACTGCTTCTGCCTCCAATAGATTTCCTAAGCACTAGTGTTTTAAGGAACAGCTGAAAAAGAGAATCCTAATGTGATTTCTTTATAATGGGTGTGTTCCTTATCTTATCCTAGTGTCTAAACTCTTCTCCATGGCTGGACCCCCAAATAATATTCCTTTACGTGCTAAGGGGTATCTAGAGAGTGGGATAGGTTTACTAACTACCCTAACCCTAACGCGTACCCTAACCCTAACCCCTACCCTAACCCTAACACGTACCCTAATCCTAACGGGTACCCTAAACCGAGCCCTAACCCTAACACTAACCCTAACCCTAACCCTAACCCTAACCCTAACCCATACCCTACGCCGTACCCGAACCCCTCCCCGAACCCGTACCCTAAGCCGAACCCTAAGCCTAACCCTAACCCTAGGCTACCCTTGACTGCTTCTGCCTCCAATAGATTTCCTAAGCACTAGTGTTTTAATGAACAGCTTAAAAAGAGAATCCTAATGTGATTTCTTTATAATGGGTGTGTTCCTTATCTTATCCTAGTGTCTAAACTCTTCTCCATGGCTGGACCCTCAAATAATATTCCTTTACGTGCTAAGGGGTATCTAGAGAGTGGGATAGGTTTACTAACTACCCTAACCCTAACGCGTACCCTAACCCTAACCCCTACCCTAAGCCTAACACGTACCCTAATCCTAACCCGTACCCTAAACCGAGCCCTAACCCTAACAGTAACCCTAACCCTAACCCTAACCCATACCCTACGCCGTACGCGCACCCTTCCCCGAACCCGTACCCTAAGCCGTACCCTAAGCCTAACCCTAAGCCTAACCCTAACCCTAGGCTACCCTTGACTGCTTCTGCCTCCAATAGATTTCCTAAGCACTAGTGTTTTAAGGAACAGCTTAAAAAGAGAATCCTAATGTGATTTCTTTATAATGGGTGTGTTCCTTATCTTATCTTAGTGTCTAAACTCTTCTCCATGGCTGCACCCCCAAATAATATTCCCTTACGTGCTAAGGGGTATCTAGAGAGTGGGATAGGTTTAATAACTACCCTAACCCTAATGCGTACTCTAACCCTAACCCCTACCCTAACCCTAACACGTACCCTAATCCTAACCCGTACCCTAAACCGAGCCCTAACACTAACACTAACCCTAACCCTAACCCTAACCCATACCCTACGCCGTACCCGAACCCCTCCCCAAACCCGTACCCTAAACCTAACCCTAAGCCTAACACTAACCCTAGGCTACCCTTGACTGCTTCTGCCTCCAATAGATTTCCTAAGCACTAGTGTTTTAAGGAACAGCTTAAAAAGAGAATCCTAATGTGATTTCTTTATAATGGGTGTGTTCCTTATTTATCCTAGTGTCTAAACTCTTCTCCATGGCTGGACCCCCAAATAATATTCCTTTACGTGCTAAGGGGTATCTAGAGAGTGGGATAGGTTTAATAAGTACCCTAACCCTAACGCGTACCCTAACTCTAACCCCTACCCTAACCCTAACACGTACCCTAATCCTGACCCGTACCCTAAACCGAGGCCTAACCGTAACACTAACCCTAACCCTAACCCTAAACCATACCCTACGCCGTAACCGAACCCCTCCCCGAACCCGTACCCTAAGCCGTACCCTAAGCCTAACCCTAAGCCTAACCCTAACGCTAGGCTACCCTTGACTGCTTCTGCCTCCAATAGATTTCCTAAGCACTAGTGTTTTAAGGAACAGCTTAAAAAGAGAATCCTAATGTGATTTCTTTATAATGGGTGTGTTCCTTATCTTATCCTAGTGTTTAAACTCTCCTCCATGGCTGGAACCCCAAATAATATTCCTTTACGTGCTGAGGGGTATCTAGAGAGTGGGATAGGTTTAATAACTACCCTAACCCTAATGCGTACTCTAACCCTAACCCCTACCCTAACCCTAACACGTACCCTAATCCTAACCCGTACCCTAAACCGAGCCCTAACCTTAACACTAACCCTAACCCTAAACCTAACACATACCCTACGCTGTACCCGAACCCCTCCCCGAACCCGTACCCTAAGCCGTACCCTAAGCCTAACCCTAAGCCTAACACTAACCCTAGGCTACCCTTGACTGCTTCTGCCCCCAATAGATTTCCTAAGCACTAGTGTTTTAAGGAACAGCTTAAAAAGAGAATCCTAATGTGATTTCTTTATAATGGGTGTGTTCCTTATCTTATCTTAGTGTCTAAACTCTTCTCCATGGCTGGACCCTCAAATAATATTCCTTTACGTGCTAAGGGGTATCTAGAGAGTGGGATAGGTTTACTAACTACCCTAACCCTAACGCGTACCCTAACCCTAACCCCTACCCTAACCCTAACACGTACCCTAATCCTAACCCATACCCTAAACCGATCCCTAACCCTAACACTAACCCTAACCCTAACCCAAACCCATACCCTACGATGAACCCGTACCCTAAGCCTTACCCTAAGCCTAACCCTAAGCCTAAACCTAACCCTAGGCTACCCTTGACTGCTTCTGCCTCCAATAGCTTTCCTAAGCACTAGTGTTTTAAGGAACAGCTTAAAAAGAGAATCCTAATGTGATTTCTTTATAATGGGTGTGTTCCTTATCTTAACCTAGTGTCTAAACTCTTCTCCATGGCTGCACCCCCAAATAATATTGCCTTACGTGCTAAGGGGTATCTAGAGAGTGGGATAGGTTTAATAACTACCCTAACCCTAATGCGTACTCTAACCCTAACCCCTACCCTAACACTAACACGTACCCTAATCCTAACCCGTACCCTAAACCGAGCCCTAACCCTAACACTAACACTAAACCTAACCCTAACCCATACCCTACGCCGTACCCGAACCCCTCCCCAAACCCGTACCCTAAGCCATACCCTAAGCCTAACCCTAAGCCTAACACTAACCCTAGGCTACCCTTGACTGCTTCTGCCTCCAATAGATTTCCTAAGCACTAGTGTTTTAAGGAACAGCTGAAAAAGAGAATCCTAATGTGATTTCTTTATAATGGGTGTGTTCCTTATCTTATCCTAGTGTCTAAACTCTTCTCCATGGCTGGACCCCCAAATAATATTCCTTTACGTGCTAAGGGGTATCTAGAGAGTGGGATAGGTTTACTAACTACTCTAACCCTAACGCGTACCCTAACCCTAACCCCTACCCTAAACCTAACACGTACCCTAATCCTAACCGTACCCTAAGCCGAGCCCTAACCCTAACACTAACCCTAACCCTAACCCTAACCCTAACCCTAACCCTAACCCATACCCTACGCCGTACCCGAACCCCTCCCCGAACCCGTACCCTAAGCTGAACCCTAAGCCTAACCCTAACCCTAGGCTACCCTTGACTGCTTCTGCCTCCAATAGATTTCCTAAGCACTAGTGTTTTAATGAACAGCTTAAAAAGAGAATCCTAATGTGATTTCTTTATAATGGGTGTGTTCCTTATCTTATCCTAGTGTTTAAACTCTCCTCCATGGCTGGAACCCCAAATAATATTCCTTTACGTGCTAAGGGGTATCTAGAGAGTGGGATAGGTTTAATAACTACCCTAACCCTAACGCGTACCCTAACCCTAACCCCTACCCTAACCCTAACACGTACCCTAATCCTAACCCGTACCCTGAACCGAACCCTAACCCTAACACTAACCCTAACACTAACCCTAACCCATACCCTACGCCGTACCCGAACCCCTCCCCGAACCCGTACCCTAAGCCGTACCCTAAGCCTAACCCTAAGCCTAACCCTAACCCTAGGCTACCCTTGACTGCTTCTGCCTCCAATAGATTTCCTAAGCACTAGTGTTTTAAGGAACAGCTTAAAAAGAGAATCCTAATGTGATTTCTTTATAATGGGTGTGTTCCTTATCTTATCCTAGTGTCTAAACTCTTCTCCATGGCTGGACCCTCAAATAATATTCCTTTACGTGCTAAGGGGTATCTAGAGAGTGGGATAGGTTTAATAACTACCCTAACCCTAATGCGTACCCTAACCCTAACCCCTACCCTAACCCTAACACGTACCCTAAACCGAGCCCTAACCCTAACACTAACCCTAACCCTAACCCTAACCCATACCCTACGCCGTACCCGCACCCCTCACCTAACCCGTACCCTAAGCCGTACCCTAAGCCTAACCCTAAGCCTAACCCTAACCCTAGGCTACCCTTGACTGCTTCTGCCTCCAATAGATTTCCTAAGCACTAGTGTTTTAAGGAACAGCTTAAAAAGAGAATCCTAATGTGATTTCTTTATAATGGGTGTGTTCCTTATCTTATCTTAGTGTCTAAACTCTTCTCCATGGCTGCACCCCCAAATAATATTCCCTTACGTGCTAAGGGGTATCTAGAGAGTGGGATAGGTTTAATACCTACCCTAACCCTAATGCGTACTCTAACCCTAACCCCTACCCTAACCCTAACATGTACCCTAATCCTAACAGGTACCGTAAACCGAGCCCTAACCCTAACACTAACCCTAACCCATACCCTACGCCGTACCCGAACCCCTCCCCAAACCCGTACCCTAAGCCGTACCCTAAGCCTAACCCTAAGCCTAACACTAACCCTAGGCTACCCTTGACTGCTTCTGCCTCCAATAGATTTCCTAAGCACTAGTGTTTTAAGGAACAGCTTAAAAAGAGAATCCTAATGTGATTTCTTTATAATGGGTGTGTTCCTTATTTATCCTAGTGTCTAAACTCTTCTCCATGGCTGGACACCCAAATAATATTCCTTTACGTGCTAAGGGGTATCTAGAGAGTGGGATAGGTTTAATAACTACCCTAACCCTAATGCGTACTCTAACCCTAACCCCTACCCTAACCCTAACACGTACCCTAATCCTAACCCGTACCCTAAACCGAGCCCTAACCTTAACACTAACCCTAACCCTAAACCTAACCCATACCCTACGCTGTATCCGAACCCCTCCCCAAACCCGTACCCTAAGCCGTACCCTAAGCCTAACCCTAAGCCTAACACTAACCCTAGGCTACCCTTGACTGCTTCTGCCTCCAATAGATTTCCTAAGCACTAGTGTTTTAAGGAACAGCTTAAAAAGAGAATCCTAATGTGATTTCTTTATAATGGGTGTGTTCCTTATCTTATCCTAGTGTCTAAACTCTTCTCCATGGCTGGACCCTCAAATAATATTCCTTTACGTGCTAAGGGGTATCTAGAGAGTGGGATAGGTTTACTAACTACCCTAACCCTAACGCGTACCCTAACCCTATCCCCTACCCTAACCCTAACACGTACCCTAATCCAAACCCGTACCCTAAACCGATCCCTAACCCTAACACTAACCCTAACCCTAACCCAAACCCATACCCTACGACGAACCCGTACCCTAAGCCTTACCCTAAGCCTAACCCTAAGCCTAACCCTAACCCTAGGCTACCCTTGACTGCTTCTGCCTCCAATAGCTTTCCTAAGCACTAGTGTTTTAAGGAACAGCTTAAAAAGAGTATCCTAATGTGAGTTCTTTATAATGGGTGTGTTCCTTATCTTATCCTAGTGTTTAAACTCTTCTCCAAGGCTGGACCCCCAAATAATATTCCTTTACGTGCTAAGGGGTATCTAGAGAGTGGGATAGGTTTAATAAATACCCTAACCCTAAAGCGTACCCTAACCCTAACCCCTACCCTAACCCTAACACGTACCCTAATCCTAACACGTTCCCTGAACCGAGCCCTAACCCTAACACTAACCCTAACACTAACCCTAACCCATACCCTACGCCGTAACCGAACCCCTCCCCGAACCCGTACCCTAAGCCGTACCCTAAGCCTAACCCTAAGCCTAACCCTAACCCTAGGCTACCCTTGACTGCTTCTGCCTCCAATAGATTTCCTAAGCACTAGTGTTTTAAGGAACAGCTGAAAAAGAGAATCCTAATGTGATTTCTTTATAATGGGTGTGTTCCTTATATTATCCTAGTGCCTAAACTCTTCTCCATGGCTGGACCCCCAAATAATATTCCTTTACGTGCTAAGGGGTATCTAGAGAGTGGGATAGGTTTAATAACTACCCTAACCCTAACGCATACCCTAACCCTAACCCCTACCCTAACCCTAACACGTACCCTAATCCTAACTGGTACCCTAAACCGAGCCCTAACCCTAACACTAACCCTAACCCTAACCCATACCCTACGCCGTACCCGAACCCCTCCCCAAACCCGTACCCTAAGCCGTACCCTAAGCCTAACCCTAAGCCTAACATTAACCCTAGGCTACCCTTGACAGCTTCTGCCTCCAATAGATTTCCTAAGCACTAGTGTTTTAAGGAACAGCTTAAAAAGAGAATCCTAATGTGATTTCTTTATAATGGGTGTGTTCCTTATCTTATCCTAGTGTCTAAACTCTTCTCCATGGCTGCACCCCCAAATAATATTGCCTTACGTGCTAAGGGGTATCTAGAGAGTGGGATAGGTTTACTAACTACCCTAACCCTAACGCGTACCCTAACCCTAACCTCTACCCTAAACCTAACACGTACCCTAATCCTAACCCGTACCCTAAACCGAGCCCTAACCCTAACACTAACCCTAACCCTAACCCTAACCCATACCCTACGCCGTACGCGCACCCTTCCCCGAACCCGTACCCTAAGCCGTACCCTAAGCCTAACCCTAAGCCTAACCCTAACCCTAGGCTACCCTTGACTGCTTCTGCCTCCAATAGATTTCCTAAGCACTAGTGTTTTAAGGAACAGCTTAAAAAGAGACTCCTAATGTGATTTCTTTATAATGGGTGTGTTCCTTATCTTATCTTAGTGTCTAAACTCTTCTCCATGGCTGCACCCCCAAATAATATTCCCTTACGTGCTAAGGGGTATCTAGAGAGTGGGATAGGTTTAATAACTACCCTAACCCTAAGGCGTACTCTAACCCTAACCCCTACCCTAACCCTAACACGTACCCTACTCCTAACCCGTACCCTAAACCGAGCCCTAACCCTAACACTAACCCTAACACTAACCCTAACCCATACCCTACGCCGTACCCGAACCCCTCCCCAAACCCGTACCCTAAACCTAACCCTAAGCCTAACACTAACCCTAGGCTACCCTTGACTGCTTCTGCCTCCAATAGATTTCCTAAGCACTAGTGTTTTAAGGAACAGCTTAAAAAGAGAATCCTAATGTGATTTCTTTATAATGGGTGTGTTCCTTATTTATCCTAGTGTCTAAACTCTTCTCCATGGCTGGACCCCCAAATAATATTCCCTTACGTGCTAAGGGGTATCTAGAGAGTGGGATAGGTTTAAAAACTACCCTAACCCTAATGCGTACTCTAACCCTAACCCCTACCCTAACCCTAACATGTACCCTAATCCTAACGGGTACCCTAAACCGAGCCCTAACCCTAACACTAACCCTAACCCTAACCCATACCCTACGCCGTACCCGAACCCCTCCCCAAACCCGTACCCTAAGCCGTACCCTAAGCCTAACCCTAAGCCTAACATTAACCCTAGGCTACCCTTGACTGCTTCTGCCTCCAATAGATTTCCTAAGCACTAGTGTTTTAAGGAACAGCTTAAAAAGAGAATCCTAATGTGATTTCTTTATAATGGGTGTGTTCCTTATCTTATCCTAGTGTCTAAACTCTTCTCCATGGCTGGACCCTCAAATAATATTCCTTTACGTGCTAAGGGGTATCTAGAGAGTGGGATAGGTTTAATAACTACCCTAACCCTAATGCGTACCCTAACCCTAACCCCTACCCTAACCCTAACACGTACCCTAAACCGAGCCCTAACCCTAACACTAACCCTAACCCTAACCCTAACCCATACCCTACGCCGTACCCGCACCCCTCACCTAACCCGTACCCTAAGCCGTACCCTAAGCCTAACCCTAAGCCTAACCCTAACCCTAGGCTACCCTTGACTGCTTCTGCCTCCAATAGATTTCCTAAGCACTAGTGTTTTAAGGAACAGCTTAAAAAGAGAATCCTAATGTGATTTCTTTATAATGGGTGTGTTCCTTATCTTATCTTAGTGTCTAAACTTTTCTCCATGGCTGCACCCCCAAATAATATTCCCTTACGTGCTAAGGGGTATCTAGAGAGTGGGATAGGTTTAATACCTACCCTAACCCTAATGCGTACTCTAACCCTAACCCCTACCCTAACCCTAACATGTACCCTAATCCTAACAGGTACCGTAAACCGAGCCCTAACCCTAACACTAACCCTAACCCATACCCTACGCCGTACCCGAACCCCTCCCCAAACCCGTACCCTAAGCCGTACCCTAAGCCTAACCCTAAGCCTAACACTAACCCTAGGCTACCCTTGACTGCTTCTGCCTCCAATAGATTTCCTAAGCACTAGTGTTTTAAGGAACAGCTTAAAAAGAGAATCCTAATGTGATTTCTTTATAATGGGTGTGTTCCTTATTTATCCTAGTGTCTAAACTCTTCTCCATGGCTGGACACCCAAATAATATTCCTTTACGTGCTAAGGGGTATCTAGAGAGTGGGATAGGTTTAATAACTACCCTAACCCTAATGCGTACTCTAACCCTAACCCCTACCCTAACCCTAACACGTACCCTAATCCTAACCCGTACCCTAAACCGAGCCCTAACCTTAACACTAACCCTAACCCTAAACCTAACCCATACCCTACGCTGTATCCGAACCCCTCCCCAAACCCGTACCCTAAGCCGTACCCTAAGCCTAACCCTAAGCCTAACACTAACCCTAGGCTACCCTTGACTGCTTCTGCCTCCAATAGATTTCCTAAGCACTAGTGTTTTAAGGAACAGCTTAAAAAGAGAATCCTAATGTGATTTCTTTATAATGGGTGTGTTCCTTATCTTATCCTAGTGTCTAAACTCTTCTCCATGGCTGGACCCTCAAATAATATTCCTTTACGTGCTAAGGGGTATCTAGAGAGTGGGATAGGTTTACTAACTACCCTAACCCTAACGCGTACCCTAACCCTATCCCCTACCCTAACCCTAACACGTACCCTAATCCAAACCCGTACCCTAAACCGATCCCTAACCCTAACACTAACCCTAACCCTAACCCAAACCCATACCCTACGACGAACCCGTACCCTAAGCCTTACCCTAAGCCTAACCCTAAGCCTAACCCTAACCCTAGGCTACCCTTGACTGCTTCTGCCTCCAATAGCTTTCCTAAGCACTAGTGTTTTAAGGAACAGCTTAAAAAGAGTATCCTAATGTGAGTTCTTTATAATGGGTGTGTTCCTTATCTTATCCTAGTGTTTAAACTCTTCTCCAAGGCTGGACCCCCAAATAATATTCCTTTACGTGCTAAGGGGTATCTAGAGAGTGGGATAGGTTTAATAAATACCCTAACCCTAAAGCGTACCCTAACCCTAACCCCTACCCTAACCCTAACACGTACCCTAATCCTAACACGTTCCCTGAACCGAGCCCTAACCCTAACACTAACCCTAACACTAACCCTAACCCATACCCTACGCCGTAACCGAAACCCTCCCCGAACCCGTACCCTAAGCCGTACCCTAAGCCTAACCCTAAGCCTAACCCTAACCCTAGGCTACCCTTGACTGCTTCTGCCTCCAATAGATTTCCTAAGCACTAGTGTTTTAAGGAACAGCTGAAAAAGAGAATCCTAATGTGATTTCTTTATAATGGGTGTGTTCCTTATATTATCCTAGTGCCTAAACTCTTCTCCATGGCTGGACCCCCAAATAATATTCCTTTACGTGCTAAGGGGTATCTAGAGAGTGGGATAGGTTTAATAACTACCCTAACCCTAACGCATACCCTAACCCTAACCCCTACCCTAACCCTAACACGTACCCTAATCCTAACTGGTACCCTAAACCGAGCCCTAACCCTAACACTAACCCTAACCCTAACCCATACCCTACGCCGTACCCGAACCCCTCCCCAAACCCGTACCCTAAGCCGTACCCTAAGCCTAACCCTAAGCCTAACATTAACCCTAGGCTACCCTTGACAGCTTCTGCCTCCAATAGATTTCCTAAGCACTAGTGTTTTAAGGAACAGCTTAAAAAGAGAATCCTAATGTGATTTCTTTATAATGGGTGTGTTCCTTATCTTATCCTAGTGTCTAAACTCTTCTCCATGGCTGCACCCCCAAATAATATTGCCTTACGTGCTAAGGGGTATCTAGAGAGTGGGATAGGTTTACTAACTACCCTAACCCTAACGCGTACCCTAACCCTAACCTCTACCCTAAACCTAACACGTACCCTAATCCTAACCCGTACCCTAAACCGAGCCCTAACCCTAACACTAACCCTAACCCTAACCCTAACCCATACCCTACGCCGTACGCGCACCCTTCCCCGAACCCGTACCCTAAGCCGTACCCTAAGCCTAACCCTAAGCCTAACCCTAACCCTAGGCTACCCTTGACTGCTTCTGCCTCCAATAGATTTCCTAAGCACTAGTGTTTTAAGGAACAGCTTAAAAAGAGACTCCTAATGTGATTTCTTTATAATGGGTGTGTTCCTTATCTTATCTTAGTGTCTAAACTCTTCTCCATGGCTGCACCCCCAAATAATATTCCCTTACGTGCTAAGGGGTATCTAGAGAGTGGGATAGGTTTAATAACTACCCTAACCCTAAGGCGTACTCTAACCCTAACCCCTACCCTAACCCTAACACGTACCCTACTCCTAACCCGTACCCTAAACCGAGCCCTAACCCTAACACTAACCCTAACACTAACCCTAACCCATACCCTACGCCGTACCCGAACCCCTCCCCAAACCCGTACCCTAAACCTAACCCTAAGCCTAACACTAACCCTAGGCTACCCTTGACTGCTTCTGCCTCCAATAGATTTCCTAAGCACTAGTGTTTTAAGGAACAGCTTAAAAAGAGAATCCTAATGTGATTTCTTTATAATGGGTGTGTTCCTTATTTATCCTAGTGTCTAAACTCTTCTCCATGGCTGGACCCCCAAATAATATTCCCTTACGTGCTAAGGGGTATCTAGAGAGTGGGATAGGTTTAAAAACTACCCTAACCCTAATGCGTACTCTAACCCTAACCCCTACCCTAACCCTAACATGTACCCTAATCCTAACGGGTACCCTAAACCGAGCCCTAACCCTAACACTAACCCTAACCCTAACCCATACCCTACGCCGTACCCGAACCCCTCCCCAAACCCGTACCCTAAGCCGTACCCTAAGCCTAACCCTAAGCCTAACATTAACCCTAGGCTACCCTTGACTGCTTCTGCCTCCAATAGATTTCCTAAGCACTAGTGTTTTAAGGAACAGCTTAAAAAGAGAATCCTAATGTGATTTCTTTATAATGGGTGTGTTCCTTATCTTAACCTAGTGTCTAAACTCTTCTCCATGGCTGCACCCCCAAATAATATTGCCTTACGTGCTAAGGGGTATCTAGAGAGTGGGATAGGTTTAATAACTACCCTAACCCTAATGCGTACTCTAACCCTAACCCCTACCCTAACACTAACACGTACCCTAATCCTAACCCGTACCCTAAACCGAGCCCTAACCCTAACACTAACACTAACCCTAACCCTAACCCATACCCTACGCCGTACCCGAACCCCTCCCCAAACCCGTACCCTAAGCCATACCCTAAGCCTAACCCTAAGCCTAACACTAACCCTAGGCTACCCTTGACTGCTTCTGCCTGCAATAGATTTCCTAAGCACTAGTGTTTTAAGGAACAGCTGAAAAAGAGAATCCTAATGTGATTTCTTTATAATGGGTGTGTTCCTTATCTTATCCTAGTGTCTAAACTCTTCTCCATGGCTGGACCCCCAAATAATATTCCTTTACGTGCTAAGGGGTATCTAGAGAGTGGGATAGGTTTACTAACTACCCTAACCCTAACGCGTACCCTAACCCTAACCCCTACCCTAAACCTAACACGTACCCTAATCCTAACCGTACCCTAAACCGAGCCCTAACCCTAACACTAACCCTAACCCTAACCCTAACCCTAACCCTAACCCATACCCTACGCCGTACCCGAACCCCTCCCCGAACCCGTACCCTAAGCCGAACCCTAAGCCTAACCCTAACCCTAGGCTACCCTTGACTGCTTCTGCCTCCAATAGATTTCCTAAGCACTAGTGTTTTAATGAACAGCTTAAAAAGAGAATCCTAATGTGATTTCTTTATAATGGGTGTGTTCCTTATCTTATCCTAGTGTCTAAACTCTTCTCCATGGCTGGACCCTCAAATAATATTCCTTTACGTGCTAAGGGGTATCTAGAGAGTGGGATAGGTTTACTAACTACCCTAACCCTAACGCGTACCCTAACCCTAACCCCTACCCTAACCCTAACACGTACCCTAATCCTAATGGGTACCCTAAACCGAGCCCTAACCCTAACACTAACCCTAACCCTAACCCATACCCTACGCCGTACCCGAACCCCTCCCCAAACCCGTACCCTAAGCCGTACCCTAAGCCTAACCCTAAGCCTAACATTAACCCTAGGCTACCCTTGACTGCTTCTGCCTCCAATAGATTTCCTAAGCACTAGTGTTTTAAGGAACAGCTTAAAAAGTGAATCCTAATGTGATTTCTTTATAATGGGTGTGTTCCTTATCTTATCCTAGTGTCTAAACTCTTCTCCATGGCTGCACCCCCAAATAATATTGCCTTACGTGCTAAGGGGTATCTAGAGAGTGGGATAGGTTTACTAACTACCCTAACCCTAACGCGTACCCTAACCCTAACCCCTACCCTAACCCTAACACGTACCCTAATCCTAACCCGTACCCTAAACCGAGCCCTAACCCTAACACTAACCCTAACCCTAACCCTAACCCATACCCTATGCCGTATGCGCACCCTTCCCCGAACCCGTACCCTAAGCCGTACCCTAGAGCCTAACCCTAAGCCTAACCCTAACCCTAGGCTACCCTTGACTGCTTCTGCCTCCAATAGATTTCCTAAGCACTAGTGTTTTAAGGAACAGCTTAAAAAGAGAATCCTAATGTGATTTCTTTATAATGGGTGTGTTCCTTATCTTATCTTCGTGTCTAAACTCTTCTCCATGGCTGCACCCCCAAATAATATTCCCTTACGTGCTAAGGGGTATCTAGAGAGTGGGATAGGTTTAATAACTACCCTAACCCTAAGGCGTACTCTAACCCTAACCCCTACCCTAACCCTAACACGTACCCTACTCCTAACCCGTACCCTAAACCGAGCCCTAACCCTAACACTAACCCTAACACTAACCCTAACCCATACCCTACGCCGTACCCGAACCCCTCCCCAAACCCGTACCCTAAACCTAACCCTAAGCCTAACACTAACCCTAGGCTACCCTTGACTGCTTCTGCCTCCAATAGATTTCCTAAGCACTAGTGTTTTAAGGAACAGCTTAAAAAGAGAATCCTAATATGATTTCTTTATAATGGGTGTGTTCTTTATCTTATACTTGTGTCTAAACTCTTCTCCATGGCTGGACCCCCAAATAATATTCCCTTACGTGCTAAGGGGTATCTAGAGAGTGGGATAGGTTTAAAAACTACCCTAACCCTAATGCGTACTCTAACCCTAACCCCTACCCTAACCCTAACATGTACCCTAATCCTAACGGGTACCCTAAACCGAGCCCTAACCCTAACACTAACCCTAACCCTAACCCATACCCTACGCCGTACCCGAACCTCTCCCCAAACCCGTGCCCTAAGCCGTACCCTAAGCCTAACCCTAAGCCTAACATTAACCCTAGGCTACCCTTGAATGCTTCTGCCTCCAATAGATTTCCTAAGCACTAGTGTTTTAAGGAACAGCTTAAAAAGAGAATCCTAATGTGATTTCTTTATAATGGGTGTGTTCCTTATCTTAACCTAGTGTCTAAACTCTTCTCCATGGCTGCACCCCCAAATAATATTGCCTTACGTGCTAAGGGGTATCTAGAGAGTGGGATAGGTTTAATAACTACCCTAACCCTAATGCGTACTCTAACCCTAACCCCTACCCTAACACTAACACGTACCCTAATCCTAACCCGTACCCTAAACCGAGCCCTAACCCTAACACTAACACTAACCCTAACCCTAACCCATACCCTACGCCGTACCCGAACCCCTCCCCAAACCCGTACCCTAAGCCATACCCTAAGCCTAACCCTAAGCCTAACACTAACCCTAGGCTACCCTTGACTGCTTCTGCCTCCAATAGATTTCCTAAGCACTAGTGTTTTAAGGAACAGCTGAAAAAGAGAATCCTAATGTGATTTCTTTATAATGGGTGTGTTCCTTATCTTATCCTAGTGTCTAAACTCTTCTCCATGGCTGGACCCCCAAATAATATTCCTTTACGTGCTAAGGGGTATCTAGAGAGTGGGATAGGTTTACTAACTACCCTAACCCTAACGCGTACCCTAACCCTAACCCCTACCCTAAACCTAACACGTACCCTAATCCTAACCGTACCCTAAACCGAGCCCTAACCCTAACACTAACCCTAACCCTAACCCTAACCCATACCCTACGCCATACCCGAACCCCTCCCCGAACCCGTACCCTAAGCCGAACCCTAAGCCTAACCCTAACCCTAGGCTACCCTTGACTGCTTCTGCCTCCAATAGATTTCCTAAGCACTAGTGTTTTAAGGAACAGCTTAAAAAGAGAATCCTAATGTGATTTCTTTATAATGGGTGTGTTCCTTATCTTATCTTAGTGTCTAAACTCTTCTCCATGGCTGCACCCCCAAATAATATTCCCTTACGTGCTAAGGGGTATCTAGAGAGTGGGATAGGTTTAATAACTACCCTAACCCTAATGCGTACTCTAACCCTAACCCCTACCCTAACCCTAACACGTACCCTAATCCTAACCCGTACCCTAAACCGAGCCCTAACACTAACACTAACCCTAACCCTAACCCTAACCCATACCCTACGCCGTACCCGAACCCCTCCCCAAACCCGTACCCTAAACCTAACCCTAAGCCTAACACTAACCCTAGGCTACCCTTGACTGCTTCTGCCTCCAATAGATTTCCTAAGCACTAGTGTTTTAAGGAACAGCTTAAAAAGAGAATCCTAATGTGATTTCTTTATAATGGGTGTGTTCCTTATTTATCCTAGTGTCTAAACTCTTCTCCATGGCTGGACCCCCAAATAATATTTCTTTACGTGCTACGGGGTATCTAGAGAGTGGGATAGGTTTAATAACTACCCTAACCCTAACGCATACCCTAACCCTAACCCCTACCCTAACCCTAACACGTACCCTAATCCTAACGGGTACCCTAAACCGAGCCCTAACCCTAACACTAACCCTAACCCTAACCCATACCCTACGCCGTACCCGAACCCCTCCCCAAACCCGTACCCTAAGCCGTACCCTAAGCCTAACCCTAAGCCTAACATTAACCCTAGGCTACCCTTGACTGCTTCTGCCTCCAATAGATTTCCTAAGCACTAGTGTTTTAAGGAACAGCTTAAAAAGAGAATCCTAATTTGATTTCTTTATAATGGGTGTGTTCCTTATCTTATCCTAGTGTCTAAACTCTTCTCCATGGCTGCACCCCCAAATAATATTCCCTTACGTGCTAAGGGGTATCTAGAGAGTGGGATAGGTTTAATAACTACCCTAACCCTAAGGCGTACTCTAACCCTAACCCCTACCCTAACCCTAACACGTACCCTACTCCTAACCCGTACCCTAAACCGAGCCCTAACCCTAACACTAACCCTAACCCTAACCCATACCCTACGCCGTACCCGAACCCCTCCCCAAACCCGTACCCTAAACCTAACCCTAAGCCTAACACTAACCCTAGGCTACCATTGACTGCTTCTGCCTCCAATAGATTTCCTAAGCACTAGTGTTTTAAGGAACAGCTTAAAAAGAGAATCCTAATGTGATTTCTTTATAATGGGTGTGTTCCTTATTTATCCTAGTGTCTAAACTCTTCTCCATGGCTGGACCCCCAAATAATATTCCCTTACGTGCTAAGGGGTATCTAGAGAGTGGGATAGGTTTAATAACTACCCTAACCCTAATGCGTACTCTAACCCTAACCCCTACCCTAACCCTAACATGTACCCTAATCCTAACGGGTACCCTAAACCGAGCCCTAACCCTAACACTAACCCTAACCCTAACCCATACCCTACGCCGTACCCGAACCCCTCCCCAAACCCGTACCCTAAGCCGTACCCTAAGCCTAACCCTAAGCCTAACATTAACCCTAGGCTACCCTTGACTGCTTCTGCCTCCAATAGATTTCCTAAGCACTAGTGTTTTAAGGAACAGCTTAAAAAGAGAATCCTAATGTGATTTCTTTATAATGGGTGTGTTCCTTATTTATCCTAGTGTCTAAACTCTTCTCCATGGCTGCACCCCCAAATAATATTGCCTTACGTGCTAAGGGGTATCTAGAGAGTGGGATAGGTTTAATAACTACCCTAACCCTAATGCGTACTCTAACCCTAACCCCTACCCTAACACTAACACGTACCCTAATCCTAACCCGTACCCTAAACCGAGCCCTAACCCTAACACTAACACTAAACCTAACCCTAACCCATACCCTACGCCGTACCCGAACCCCTCCCCAAACCCGTACCCTAAGCCATACCCTAAGCCTAACCCTAAGCCTAACACTAACCCTAGGCTACCCTTGACTGCTTCTGCCTCCAATAGATTTCCTAAGCACTAGTGTTTTAAGGAACAGCTGAAAAAGAGAATCCTAATGTGATTTCTTTATAATGGGTGTGTTCCTTATCTTATCCTAGTGTCTAAACTCTTCTCCATGGCTGCACCCCCAAATAATATTGCCTTACGTGCTAAGGGGTATCTAGAGAGTGGGATAGGTTTAAAAACTACCCTAACCCTAATGCGTACTCTAACCCTAACCCCTACCCTAACCCTAACATGTACCCTAATCCTAACGGGTACCCTAAACCGAGCCCTAACCCTAACACTAACCCTAACCCTAACCCATACCCTACGCCGTACCCGAACCCCTCCCCAAACCCGTACCCTAAGCCGTACCCTAAGCCTAACCCTAAGCCTAACATTAACCCTAGGCTACCCTTGACTGCTTCTGCCTCCAATAGATTTCCTAAGCACTAGTGTTTTAAGGAACAGCTTAAAAAGAGAATCCTAATGTGATTTCTTTATAATGGGTGTGTTCCTTATCTTAACCTAGTGTCTAAACTCTTCTCCATGGCTGCACCCCCAAATAATATTGCCTTACGTGCTAAGGGGTATCTAGAGAGTGGGATAGGTTTAATAACTACCCTAACCCTAATGCGTACTCTAACCCTAACCCCTACCCTAACACTAACACGTACCCTAATCCTAACCCGTACCCTAAACCGAGCCCTAACCCTAACACTAACACTAACCCTAACCCTAACCCATACCCTACGCCGTACCCGAACCCCTCCCCAAACCCGTACCCTAAGCCATACCCTAAGCCTAACCCTAAGCCTAACACTAACCCTAGGCTACCCTTGACTGCTTCTGCCTCCAATAGATTTCCTAAGCACTAGTGTTTTAAGGAACAGCTGAAAAAGAGAATCCTAATGTGATTTCTTTATAATGGGTGTGTTCCTTATCTTATCCTAGTGTCTAAACTCTTCTCCATGGCTGGACCCCCAAATAATATTCCTTTAGGTGCTAAGGGGTATCTAGAGAGTGGGATAGGTTTACTAACTACCCTAACCCTAACGCGTACCCTAACCCTAACCCCTACCCTAAGCCTAACACGTACCCTAATCCTAACCCGTACCCTAAACCGAGCCCTAACCCTAACAGTAACCCTAACCCTAACCCTAACCCATACCCTACGCCGTACGCGCACCCTTCCCCGAACCCGTACCCTAAGCCGTACCCTAAGCCTAACCCTAAGCCTAACCCTAACCCTAGGCTACCCTTGACTGCTTCTGCCTCCAATAGATTTCCTAAGCACTAGTGTTTTAAGGAACAGCTTAAAAAGAGAATCCTAATGTGATTTCTTTATAATGGGTGTGTTCCTTATCTTATCTTAGTGTCTAAACTCTTCTCCATGGCTGCACCCCCAAATAATATTCCCTTACGTGCTAAGGGGTATCTAGAGAGTGGGATAGGTTTAATAACTACCCTAACCCTAATGCGTACTCTAACCCTAACCCCTACCCTAACCCTAACACGTACCCTAATCCTAACCCGTACCCTAAACCGAGCCCTAACACTAACACTAACCCTAACCCTAACCCTAACCCATACCCTACGCCGTACCCGAACCCCTCCCCAAACCCGTACCCTAAACCTAACCCTAAGCCTAACACTAACCCTAGGCTACCCTTGACTGCTTCTGCCTCCAATAGATTTCCTAAGCACTAGTGTTTTAAGGAACAGCTTAAAAAGAGAATCCTAATGTGATTTCTTTATAATGGGTGTGTTCCTTATTTATCCTAGTGTCTAAACTCTTCTCCATGGCTGGACCCCCAAATAATATTCCTTTACGTGCTAAGGGGTATCTAGAGAGTGGGATAGGTTTAATAAGTACCCTAACCCTAACGCGTACCCTAACTCTAACCCCTACCCTAACCCTAACACGTACCCTAATCCTGACCCGTACCCTAAACCGAGGCCTAACCGTAACACTAACCCTAACCCTAACCCTAAACCATACCCTACGCCGTAACCGAACCCCTCCCCGAACCCGTACCCTAAGCCGTACCCTAAGCCTAACCCTAAGCCTAACCCTAACGCTAGGCTACCCTTGACTGCTTCTGCCTCCAATAGATTTCCTAAGCACTAGTGTTTTAAGGAACAGCTTAAAAAGAGAATCCTAATGTGATTTCTTTATAATGGGTGTGTTCCTTATCTTATCCTAGTGTTTAAACTCTCCTCCATGGCTGGAACCCCAAATAATATTCCTTTACGTGCTGAGGGGTATCTAGAGAGTGGGATAGGTTTAATAACTACCCTAACCCTAATGCGTACTCTAACCCTAACCCCTACCCTAACCCTAACACGTACCCTAATCCTAACCCGTACCCTAAACCGAGCCCTAACCTTAACACTAACCCTAACCCTAAACCTAACACATACCCTACGCTGTACCCGAACCCCTCCCCGAACCCGTACCCTAAGCCGTACCCTAAGCCTAACCCTAAGCCTAACACTAACCCTAGGCTACCCTTGACTGCTTCTGCCCCCAATAGATTTCCTAAGCACTAGTGTTTTAAGGAACAGCTTAAAAAGAGAATCCTAATGTGATTTCTTTATAATGGGTGTGTTCCTTATCTTATCTTAGTGTCTAAACTCTTCTCCATGGCTGGACCCTCAAATAATATTCCTTTACGTGCTAAGGGGTATCTAGAGAGTGGGATAGGTTTACTAACTACCCTAACCCTAACGCGTACCCTAACCCTAACCCCTACCCTAACCCTAACACGTACCCTAATCCTAACCCATACCCTAAACCGATCCCTAACCCTAACACTAACCCTAACCCTAACCCAAACCCATACCCTACGATGAACCCGTACCCTAAGCCTTACCCTAAGCCTAACCCTAAGCCTAAACCTAACCCTAGGCTACCCTTGACTGCTTCTGCCTCCAATAGCTTTCCTAAGCACTAGTGTTTTAAGGAACAGCTTAAAAAGAGAATCCTAATGTGATTTCTTTATAATGGGTGTGTTCCTTATCTTAACCTAGTGTCTAAACTCTTCTCCATGGCTGCACCCCCAAATAATATTGCCTTACGTGCTAAGGGGTATCTAGAGAGTGGGATAGGTTTAATAACTACCCTAACCCTAATGCGTACTCTAACCCTAACCCCTACCCTAACACTAACACGTACCCTAATCCTAACCCGTACCCTAAACCGAGCCCTAACCCTAACACTAACACTAAACCTAACCCTAACCCATACCCTACGCCGTACCCGAACCCCTCCCCAAACCCGTACCCTAAGCCATACCCTAAGCCTAACCCTAAGCCTAACACTAACCCTAGGCTACCCTTGACTGCTTCTGCCTCCAATAGATTTCCTAAGCACTAGTGTTTTAAGGAACAGCTGAAAAAGAGAATCCTAATGTGATTTCTTTATAATGGGTGTGTTCCTTATCTTATCCTAGTGTCTAAACTCTTCTCCATGGCTGGACCCCCAAATAATATTCCTTTACGTGCTAAGGGGTATCTAGAGAGTGGGATAGGTTTACTAACTACTCTAACCCTAACGCGTACCCTAACCCTAACCCCTACCCTAAACCTAACACGTACCCTAATCCTAACCGTACCCTAAGCCGAGCCCTAACCCTAACACTAACCCTAACCCTAACCCTAACCCTAACCCTAACCCTAACCCATACCCTACGCCGTACCCGAACCCCTCCCCGAACCCGTACCCTAAGCTGAACCCTAAGCCTAACCCTAACCCTAGGCTACCCTTGACTGCTTCTGCCTCCAATAGATTTCCTAAGCACTAGTGTTTTAATGAACAGCTTAAAAAGAGAATCCTAATGTGATTTCTTTATAATGGGTGTGTTCCTTATCTTATCCTAGTGTTTAAACTCTCCTCCATGGCTGGAACCCCAAATAATATTCCTTTACGTGCTAAGGGGTATCTAGAGAGTGGGATAGGTTTAATAACTACCCTAACCCTAACGCGTACCCTAACCCTAACCCCTACCCTAACCCTAACACGTACCCTAATCCTAACCCGTACCCTGAACCGAACCCTAACCCTAACACTAACCCTAACACTAACCCTAACCCATACCCTACGCCGTACCCGAACCCCTCCCCGAACCCGTACCCTAAGCCGTACCCTAAGCCTAACCCTAAGCCTAACCCTAACCCTAGGCTACCCTTGACTGCTTCTGCCTCCAATAGATTTCCTAAGCACTAGTGTTTTAAGGAACAGCTTAAAAAGAGAATCCTAATGTGATTTCTTTATAATGGGTGTGTTCCTTATTTATCCTAGTGTCTAAACTCTTCTCCATGGCTGGACACCCAAATAATATTCCTTTACGTGCTAAGGGGTATCTAGAGAGTGGGATAGGTTTAATAACTACCCTAACCCTAATGCGTACTCTAACCCTAACCCCTACCCTAACCCTAACACGTACCCTAATCCTAACCCGTACCCTAAACCGAGCCCTAACCTTAACACTAACCCTAACCCTAAACCTAACCCATACCCTACGCTGTATCCGAACCCCTCCCCAAACCCGTACCCTAAGCCGTACCCTAAGCCTAACCCTAAGCCTAACACTAACCCTAGGCTACCCTTGACTGCTTCTGCCTCCAATAGATTTCCTAAGCACTAGTGTTTTAAGGAACAGCTTAAAAAGAGAATCCTAATGTGATTTCTTTATAATGGGTGTGTTCCTTATCTTATCCTAGTGTCTAAACTCTTCTCCATGGCTGGACCCTCAAATAATATTCCTTTACGTGCTAAGGGGTATCTAGAGAGTGGGATAGGTTTACTAACTACCCTAACCCTAACGCGTACCCTAACCCTATCCCCTACCCTAACCCTAACACGTACCCTAATCCAAACCCGTACCCTAAACCGATCCCTAACCCTAACACTAACCCTAACCCTAACCCAAACCCATACCCTACGACGAACCCGTACCCTAAGCCTTACCCTAAGCCTAACCCTAAGCCTAACCCTAACCCTAGGCTACCCTTGACTGCTTCTGCCTCCAATAGCTTTCCTAAGCACTAGTGTTTTAAGGAACAGCTTAAAAAGAGTATCCTAATGTGAGTTCTTTATAATGGGTGTGTTCCTTATCTTATCCTAGTGTTTAAACTCTTCTCCAAGGCTGGACCCCCAAATAATATTCCTTTACGTGCTAAGGGGTATCTAGAGAGTGGGATAGGTTTAATAAATACCCTAACCCTAAAGCGTACCCTAACCCTAACCCCTACCCTAACCCTAACACGTACCCTAATCCTAACACGTTCCCTGAACCGAGCCCTAACCCTAACACTAACCCTAACACTAACCCTAACCCATACCCTACGCCGTAACCGAACCCCTCCCCGAACCCGTACCCTAAGCCGTACCCTAAGCCTAACCCTAAGCCTAACCCTAACCCTAGGCTACCCTTGACTGCTTCTGCCTCCAATAGATTTCCTAAGCACTAGTGTTTTAAGGAACAGCTGAAAAAGAGAATCCTAATGTGATTTCTTTATAATGGGTGTGTTCCTTATATTATCCTAGTGCCTAAACTCTTCTCCATGGCTGGACCCCCAAATAATATTCCTTTACGTGCTAAGGGGTATCTAGAGAGTGGGATAGGTTTAATAACTACCCTAACCCTAACGCATACCCTAACCCTAACCCCTACCCTAACCCTAACACGTACCCTAATCCTAACTGGTACCCTAAACCGAGCCCTAACCCTAACACTAACCCTAACCCTAACCCATACCCTACGCCGTACCCGAACCCCTCCCCAAACCCGTACCCTAAGCCGTACCCTAAGCCTAACCCTAAGCCTAACATTAACCCTAGGCTACCCTTGACAGCTTCTGCCTCCAATAGATTTCCTAAGCACTAGTGTTTTAAGGAACAGCTTAAAAAGAGAATCCTAATGTGATTTCTTTATAATGGGTGTGTTCCTTATCTTATCCTAGTGTCTAAACTCTTCTCCATGGCTGCACCCCCAAATAATATTGCCTTACGTGCTAAGGGGTATCTAGAGAGTGGGATAGGTTTACTAACTACCCTAACCCTAACGCGTACCCTAACCCTAACCTCTACCCTAAACCTAACACGTACCCTAATCCTAACCCGTACCCTAAACCGAGCCCTAACCCTAACACTAACCCTAACCCTAACCCTAACCCATACCCTACGCCGTACGCGCACCCTTCCCCGAACCCGTACCCTAAGCCGTACCCTAAGCCTAACCCTAAGCCTAACCCTAACCCTAGGCTACCCTTGACTGCTTCTGCCTCCAATAGATTTCCTAAGCACTAGTGTTTTAAGGAACAGCTTAAAAAGAGACTCCTAATGTGATTTCTTTATAATGGGTGTGTTCCTTATCTTATCTTAGTGTCTAAACTCTTCTCCATGGCTGCACCCCCAAATAATATTCCCTTACGTGCTAAGGGGTATCTAGAGAGTGGGATAGGTTTAATAACTACCCTAACCCTAAGGCGTACTCTAACCCTAACCCCTACCCTAACCCTAACACGTACCCTACTCCTAACCCGTACCCTAAACCGAGCCCTAACCCTAACACTAACCCTAACACTAACCCTAACCCATACCCTACGCCGTACCCGAACCCCTCCCCAAACCCGTACCCTAAACCTAACCCTAAGCCTAACACTAACCCTAGGCTACCCTTGACTGCTTCTGCCTCCAATAGATTTCCTAAGCACTAGTGTTTTAAGGAACAGCTTAAAAAGAGAATCCTAATGTGATTTCTTTATAATGGGTGTGTTCCTTATTTATCCTAGTGTCTAAACTCTTCTCCATGGCTGGACCCCCAAATAATATTCCCTTACGTGCTAAGGGGTATCTAGAGAGTGGGATAGGTTTAAAAACTACCCTAACCCTAATGCGTACTCTAACCCTAACCCCTACCCTAACCCTAACATGTACCCTAATCCTAACGGGTACCCTAAACCGAGCCCTAACCCTAACACTAACCCTAACCCTAACCCATACCCTACGCCGTACCCGAACCCCTCCCCAAACCCGTACCCTAAGCCGTACCCTAAGCCTAACCCTAAGCCTAACATTAACCCTAGGCTACCCTTGACTGCTTCTGCCTCCAATAGATTTCCTAAGCACTAGTGTTTTAAGGAACAGCTTAAAAAGAGAATCCTAATGTGATTTCTTTATAATGGGTGTGTTCCTTATCTTAACCTAGTGTCTAAACTCTTCTCCATGGCTGCACCCCCAAATAATATTGCCTTACGTGCTAAGGGGTATCTAGAGAGTGGGATAGGTTTAATAACTACCCTAACCCTAATGCGTACTCTAACCCTAACCCCTACCCTAACACTAACACGTACCCTAATCCTAACCCGTACCCTAAACCGAGCCCTAACCCTAACACTAACACTAACCCTAACCCTAACCCATACCCTACGCCGTACCCGAACCCCTCCCCAAACCCGTACCCTAAGCCATACCCTAAGCCTAACCCTAAGCCTAACACTAACCCTAGGCTACCCTTGACTGCTTCTGCCTGCAATAGATTTCCTAAGCACTAGTGTTTTAAGGAACAGCTGAAAAAGAGAATCCTAATGTGATTTCTTTATAATGGGTGTGTTCCTTATCTTATCCTAGTGTCTAAACTCTTCTCCATGGCTGGACCCCCAAATAATATTCCTTTACGTGCTAAGGGGTATCTAGAGAGTGGGATAGGTTTACTAACTACCCTAACCCTAACGCGTACCCTAACCCTAACCCCTACCCTAAACCTAACACGTACCCTAATCCTAACCGTACCCTAAACCGAGCCCTAACCCTAACACTAACCCTAACCCTAACCCTAACCCTAACCCTAACCCATACCCTACGCCGTACCCGAACCCCTCCCCGAACCCGTACCCTAAGCCGAACCCTAAGCCTAACCCTAACCCTAGGCTACCCTTGACTGCTTCTGCCTCCAATAGATTTCCTAAGCACTAGTGTTTTAATGAACAGCTTAAAAAGAGAATCCTAATGTGATTTCTTTATAATGGGTGTGTTCCTTATCTTATCCTAGTGTCTAAACTCTTCTCCATGGCTGGACCCTCAAATAATATTCCTTTACGTGCTAAGGGGTATCTAGAGAGTGGGATAGGTTTACTAACTACCCTAACCCTAACGCGTACCCTAACCCTAACCCCTACCCTAACCCTAACACGTACCCTAATCCTAACGGGTACCCTAAACCGAGCCCTAACCCTAACACTAACCCTAACCCTAACCCATACCCTACGCCGTACCCGAACCCCTCCCCAAACCCGTACCCTAAGCCGTACCCTAAGCCTAACCCTAAGCCTAACATTAACCCTAGGCTACCCTTGACTGCTTCTGCCTCCAATAGATTTCCTAAGCACTAGTGTTTTAAGGAACAGCTTAAAAAGAGAATCCTAATGTGATTTCTTTATAATGGGTGTGTTCCTTATCTTATCCTAGTGTCTAAACTCTTCTCCATGGCTGCACCCCCAAATAATATTGCCTTACGTGCTAAGGGGTATCTAGAGAGTGGGATAGGTTTACTAACTACCCTAACCCTAACGCGTACCCTAACCCTAACCCCTACCCTAACCCTAACACGTACCCTAATCCTAACCCGTACCCTAAACCGAGCCCTAACCCTAACACTAACCCTAACCCTAACCCTAACCCATACCCTATGCCGTATGCGCACCCTTCCCCGAACCCGTACCCTAAGCCGTACCCTAGAGCCTAACCCTAAGCCTAACCCTAACCCTAGGCTACCCTTGACTGCTTCTGCCTCCAATAGATTTCCTAAGCACTAGTGTTTTAAGGAACAGCTTAAAAAGAGAATCCTAATGTGATTTCTTTATAATGGGTGTGTTCCTTATCTTATCTTCGTGTCTAAACTCTTCTCCATGGCTGCACCCCCAAATAATATTCCCTTACGTGCTAAGGGGTATCTAGAGAGTGGGATAGGTTTAATAACTACCCTAACCCTAAGGCGTACTCTAACCCTAACCCCTACCCTAACCCTAACACGTACCCTACTCCTAACCCGTACCCTAAACCGAGCCCTAACCCTAACACTAACCCTAACACTAACCCTAACCCATACCCTACGCCGTACCCGAACCCCTCCCCAAACCCGTACCCTAAACCTAACCCTAAGCCTAACACTAACCCTAGGCTACCCTTGACTGCTTCTGCCTCCAATAGATTTCCTAAGCACTAGTGTTTTAAGGAACAGCTTAAAAAGAGAATCCTAATATGATTTCTTTATAATGGGTGTGTTCTTTATCTTATACTTGTGTCTAAACTCTTCTCCATGGCTGGACCCCCAAATAATATTCCCTTACGTGCTAAGGGGTATCTAGAGAGTGGGATAGGTTTAAAAACTACCCTAACCCTAATGCGTACTCTAACCCTAACCCCTACCCTAACCCTAACATGTACCCTAATCCTAACGGGTACCCTAAACCGAGCCCTAACCCTAACACTAACCCTAACCCTAACCCATACCCTACGCCGTACCCGAACCTCTCCCCAAACCCGTGCCCTAAGCCGTACCCTAAGCCTAACCCTAAGCCTAACATTAACCCTAGGCTACCCTTGAATGCTTCTGCCTCCAATAGATTTCCTAAGCACTAGTGTTTTAAGGAACAGCTTAAAAAGAGAATCCTAATGTGATTTCTTTATAATGGGTGTGTTCCTTATCTTAACCTAGTGTCTAAACTCTTCTCCATGGCTGCACCCCCAAATAATATTGCCTTACGTGCTAAGGGGTATCTAGAGAGTGGGATAGGTTTAATAACTACCTTAACCCTAATGCGTACTCTAACCCTAACCCCTACCCTAACACTAACACGTACCCTAATCCTAACCCGTACCCTAAACCGAGCCCTAACCCTAACACTAACACTAACCCTAACCCTAACCCATACCCTACGCCGTACCCGAACCCCTCCCCAAACCCGTACCCTAAGCCATACCCTAAGCCTAACCCTAAGCCTAACACTAACCCTAGGCTACCCTTGACTGCTTCTGCCTCCAATAGATTTCCTAAGCACTAGTGTTTTAAGGAACAGCTGAAAAAGAGAATCCTAATGTGATTTCTTTATAATGGGTGTGTTCCTTATCTTATCCTAGTGTCTAAACTCTTCTCCATGGCTGGACCCCCAAATAATATTCCTTTACGTGCTAAGGGGTATCTAGAGAGTGGGATAGGTTTACTAACTACCCTAACCCTAACGCGTACCCTAACCCTAACCCCTACCCTAAACCTAACACGTACCCTAATCCTAACCGTACCCTAAACCGAGCCCTAACCCTAACACTAACCCTAACCCTAACCCTAACCCATACCCTACGCCATACCCGAACCCCTCCCCGAACCCGTACCCTAAGCCGAACCCTAAGCCTAACCCTAACCCTAGGCTACCCTTGACTGCTTCTGCCTCCAATAGATTTCCTAAGCACTAGTGTTTTAATGAACAGCTTAAAAAGAGAATCCTAATGTGATTTCTTTATAATGGGTGTGTTCCTTATCTTATCCTAGTGTCTAAACTCTTCTCCATGGCTGGACACTCAAATAATATTCCTTTACGTGCTAAGGGGTATCTAGAGAGTGGGATAGGTTTACTAACTACCCTAACCCTAACGCGTACCCTAACCCTAACCCCTACCCTAAGCCTAACACGTACCCTAATCCTAACCCGTACCATAAACCGAGCCCTAACCCTAACACTAACCCTAACCCTAACCCTAACCCATACCCTACGCCGTACGCGCACCCTTCCCCGAACCCGTACCCTAAGCCGTACCCTAAGCCTAACCCTAAGCCTAACCCTAACCCTAGGCTACCCTTGACTGCTTCTGCCTCCAATAGATTTCCTAAGCACTAGTGTTTTAAGGAACAGCTTAAAAAGAGAATCCTAATGTGATTTCTTTATAATGGGTGTGTTCCTTATCTTATCTTAGTGTCTAAACTCTTCTCCATGGCTGCACCCCCAAATAATATTCCCTTACGTGCTAAGGGGTATCTAGAGAGTGGGATAGGTTTAATAACTACCCTAACCCTAATGCGTACTCTAACCCTAACCCCTACCCTAACCCTAACACGTACCCTAATCCTAACCCGTACCCTAAACCGAGCCCTAACACTAACACTAACCCTAACCCTAACCCTAACCCATACCCTACGCCGTACCCGAACCCCTCCCCAAACCCGTACCCTAAACCTAACCCTAAGCCTAACACTAACCCTAGGCTACCCTTGACTGCTTCTGCCTCCAATAGATTTCCTAAGCACTAGTGTTTTAAGGAACAGCTTAAAAAGAGAATCCTAATGTGATTTCTTTATAATGGGTGTGTTCCTTATTTATCCTAGTGTCTAAACTCTTCTCCATGGCTGGACCCCCAAATAATATTTCTTTACGTGCTACGGGGTATCTAGAGAGTGGGATAGGTTTAATAACTACCCTAACCCTAACGCATACCCTAACCCTAACCCCTACCCTAACCCTAACACGTACCCTAATCCTAACGGGTACCCTAAACCGAGCCCTAACCCTAACACTAACCCTAACCCTAACCCATACCCTACGCCGTACCCGAACCCCTCCCCAAACCCGTACCCTAAGCCGTACCCTAAGCCTAACCCTAAGCCTAACATTAACCCTAGGCTACCCTTGACTGCTTCTGCCTCCAATAGATTTCCTAAGCACTAGTGTTTTAAGGAACAGCTTAAAAAGAGAATCCTAATTTGATTTCTTTATAATGGGTGTGTTCCTTATCTTATCCTAGTGTCTAAACTCTTCTCCATGGCTGCACCCCCAAATAATATTCCCTTACGTGCTAAGGGGTATCTAGAGAGTGGGATAGGTTTAATAACTACCCTAACCCTAAGGCGTACTCTAACCCTAACCCCTACCCTAACCCTAACACGTACCCTACTCCTAACCCGTACCCTAAACCGAGCCCTAACCCTAACACTAACCCTAACCCTAACCCATACCCTACGCCGTACCCGAACCCCTCCCCAAACCCGTACCCTAAACCTAACCCTAAGCCTAACACTAACCCTAGGCTACCATTGACTGCTTCTGCCTCCAATAGATTTCCTAAGCACTAGTGTTTTAAGGAACAGCTTAAAAAGAGAATCCTAATGTGATTTCTTTATAATGGGTGTGTTCCTTATTTATCCTAGTGTCTAAACTCTTCTCCATGGCTGGACCCCCAAATAATATTCCCTTACGTGCTAAGGGGTATCTAGAGAGTGGGATAGGTTTAATAACTACCCTAACCCTAATGCGTACTCTAACCCTAACCCCTACCCTAAACCTAACATGTACCCTAATCCTAACGGGTACCCTAAACCGAGCCCTAACCCTAACACTAACCCTAACCCTAACCCATACCCTACGCCGTACCCGAACCCCTCCCCAAACCCGTACCCTAAGCCATACCCTAAGCCTAACCCTAAGCCTAACATTAACCCTAGGCTACCCTTGACTGCTTCTGCCTCCAATAGATTTCCTAAGCACTAGTGTTTTAAGGAACAGCTTAAAAAGAGAATCCTAATGTGATTTCTTTATAATGGGTGTGTTCCTTATTTATCCTAGTGTCTAAACTCTTCTCCATGGCTGCACCCCCAAATAATATTGCCTTACGTGCTAAGGGGTATCTAGAGAGTGGGATAGGTTTAATAACTACCCTAACCCTAATGCGTACTCTAACCCTAACCCCTACCCTAACACTAACACGTACCCTAATCCTAACCCGTACCCTAAACCGAGCCCTAACCCTAACACTAACACTAAACCTAACCCTAACCCATACCCTACGCCGTACCCGAACCCCTCCCCAAACCCGTACCCTAAGCCATACCCTAAGCCTAACCCTAAGCCTAACACTAACCCTAGGCTACCCTTGACTGCTTCTGCCTCCAATAGATTTCCTAAGCACTAGTGTTTTAAGGAACAGCTGAAAAAGAGAATCCTAATGTGATTTCTTTATAATGGGTGTGTTCCTTATCTTATCCTAGTGTCTAAACTCTTCTCCATGGCTGCACCCCCAAATAATATTGCCTTACGTGCTAAGGGGTATCTAGAGAGTGGGATAGGTTTAAAAACTACCCTAACCCTAATGCGTACTCTAACCCTAACCCCTACCCTAACCCTAACATGTACCCTAATCCTAACGGGTACCCTAAACCGAGCCCTAACCCTAACACTAACCCTAACCCTAACCCATACCCTACGCCGTACCCGAACCCCTCCCCAAACCCGTACCCTAAGCCGTACCCTAAGCCTAACCCTAAGCCTAACATTAACCCTAGGCTACCCTTGACTGCTTCTGCCTCCAATAGATTTCCTAAGCACTAGTGTTTTAAGGAACAGCTTAAAAAGAGAATCCTAATGTGATTTCTTTATAATGGGTGTGTTCCTTATCTTAACCTAGTGTCTAAACTCTTCTCCATGGCTGCACCCCCAAATAATATTGCCTTACGTGCTAAGGGGTATCTAGAGAGTGGGATAGGTTTAATAACTACCCTAACCCTAATGCGTACTCTAACCCTAACCCCTACCCTAACACTAACACGTACCCTAATCCTAACCCGTACCCTAAACCGAGCCCTAACCCTAACACTAACACTAACCCTAACCCTAACCCATACCCTACGCCGTACCCGAACCCCTCCCCAAACCCGTACCCTAAGCCATACCCTAAGCCTAACCCTAAGCCTAACACTAACCCTAGGCTACCCTTGACTGCTTCTGCCTCCAATAGATTTCCTAAGCACTAGTGTTTTAAGGAACAGCTGAAAAAGAGAATCCTAATGTGATTTCTTTATAATGGGTGTGTTCCTTATCTTATCCTAGTGTCTAAACTCTTCTCCATGGCTGGACCCCCAAATAATATTCCTTTAGGTGCTAAGGGGTATCTAGAGAGTGGGATAGGTTTACTAACTACCCTAACCCTAACGCGTACCCTAACCCTAACCCCTACCCTAACCCTAACACGTACCCTAATCCTAACGGGTACCCTAAACCGAGCCCTAACCCTAACACTAACCCTAACCCTAACCCTAACTCTAACCCTAACCCATACCCTACGCCGTACCCGAACCCCTCCCCGAACCCGTACCCTAAGCCGAACCCTAAGCCTAACCCTAACCCTAGGCTACCCTTGACTGCTTCTGCCTCCAATAGATTTCCTAAGCACTAGTGTTTTAATGAACAGCTTAAAAAGAGAATCCTAATGTGATTTCTTTATAATGGGTGTGTTCCTTATCTTATCCTAGTGTCTAAACTCTTCTCCATGGCTGGACCCTCAAATAATATTCCTTTACGTGCTAAGGGGTATCTAGAGAGTGGGATAGGTTTACTAACTACCCTAACCCTAACGCGTACCCTAACCCTAACCCCTACCCTAAGCCTAACACGTACCCTAATCCTAACCCGTACCCTAAACCGAGCCCTAACCCTAACACTAACCCTAACCCTAACCCTAACCCATACCCTACGCCGTACGCGCACCCGTCCCCGAACCCGTACCCTAAGCCGTACCCTAAGCCTAACCCTAAGCCTAACCCTACCCCTAGGCTACCCTTGACTGCTTCTGCCTCCAATAGATTTCCTAAGCACTAGTGTTTTAAGGAACAGCTTAAAAAGAGAATCCTAATGTGATTTCTTTATAATGGGTGTGTTCCTTATCTTATCTTAGTGTCTAAACTCTTCTCCATGGCTGCACCCCCAAATAATATTCCCTTACGTGCTAAGGGGTATGTAGAGAGTGGGATAGGTTTAATAACTACCCTAACCCTAATGCGTACTCTAACCCTAACCCCTACCCTAACCCTAACACGTACCCTAATCCTAACCCGTACCCTAAACCGAGCCCTAACCCTAACACTAACCCTAACCCTAACCCTAACCCATACCCTACGCCGTACCCGAACCCCTCCCCAAACCCGTACCCTAAGCCATACCCTAAGCCTAACCCTAAGCCTAACACTAACCCTAGGCTACCCTTGACTGCTTCTGCCTCCAATAGATTTCCTAAGCACTAGTGTTTTAATGAACAGCTTAAAAAGAGAATCCTAATGTGATTTCTTTATAATGGGTGTGTTCCTTATCTTATCCTAGTGTCTAAACTCTTCTCCATGGCTGGACCCTCAAATAATATTCCTTTACGTGCTAAGGGGTATCTAGAGAGTGGGATAGGTTTACTAACTACCCTAACCCTAATGCGTACCCTAACCCTAACCCCTACCCTAAGCCTAACACGTACCCTAATCCTAACCCGTACCCTAAACCGAGCCCTAACACTAACACTAACCCTAACCCTAACCCTAACCCATACCCTACGCCGTACCCGAACCCCTCCCCAAACCCGTACCCTAAACCTAACCCTAAGCCTAACACTAACCCTAGGCTACCCTTGACTGCTTCTGCCTCCAATAGATTTCCTAAGCACTAGTGTTTTAAGGAACAGCTTAAAAAGAGAATCCTAATGTGATTTCTTTTTAATGGGTGTGTTCCTTATTTATCCTAGTGTCTAAACTCTTCTCCATGGCTGGACCCCCAAATAATATTCCTTTACGTGCTAAGGGGTATCTAGAGAGTGGGATAGGTTTAATAACTACCCTAACCCTAACGCGTACCCTAACTCTAACCCCTACCCTAACCCTAACACGTACCCTAATCCTGACCCGTACCCTAAACCGAGCCCTAACCGTAACACTAACCCTAACCCTAACCCTAAACCATACCCTACGCCGTAACCAAACCCCTCCCCGAACCCGTACCCTAAGCCGTACCCTAAGCCTAACCCTAAGCCTAACCCTAACCCTAGGCTACCCTTGACTGCTTCTGCCTCCAATAGATTTCCTAAGCACTAGTGTTTTAAGGAACAGCTTAAAAAGAGAATCCTAATGTGATTTCTTTATAATGGGTGTGTTCCTTATCTTATCCTAGTGTTTAAACTCTCCTCCATGGCTGGAACCCCAAATAATATTCCTTTACGTGCTAAGGGGTATCTAGAGAGTAGGATAGGTTTAATAACTACCCTAACCCTAACGCGTACCCTAACCCTAACCCCTACCCTAACCCTAACACGTACCCTAATCCTAACCCGTACCCTGAACCGAACCCTAACCCTAACACTAACCCTAACACTAACCCTAACCCATACCCTACGCCGTACCCGAACCCCTCCCCGAACCCGTACCCTAAGCCGTACCCTAAGCCTAACCCTAAGCCTAACCCTAACCCTAGGCTACCCTTGACTGCTTCTGCCTCCAATAGATTTCCTAAGCACTAGTGTTTTAAGGAACAGCTTAAAAAGAGAATCCTAATGTGATTTCTTTATAATGGGTGTGTTCCTTATCTTATCCTAGTGTCTAAACTCTTCTCCATGGCTGGACCCTCAAATAATATTCCTTTACGTGCTAAGGGGTATCTAGAGAGTGGGATAGGTTTAATAACTACCCTAACCCTAATGCGTACCCTAACCCTAACCCCTACCCTAACCCTAACACGTACCCTAAACCGAGCCCTAACCCTAACACTAACCCTAACCCTAACCCTAACCCATACCCTACGCCGTACCCGCACCCCTCACCGAACCCGTACCCTAAGCCGTACCCTAAGCCTAACCCTAAGCCTAACCCTAACCCTAGGCTACCCTTGACTGCTTCTGCCTCCAATAGATTTCCTAAGCACTAGTGTTTTAAGGAACAGCTTAAAAAGAGAATCCTAATGTGATTTCTTTATAATGGGTGTGTTCCTTATCTTATCTTAGTGTCTAAACTCTTCTCCATGGCTGCACCCCCAAATAATATTCCCTTACGTGCTAAGGGGTATCTAGAGAGTGGGATAGGTTTCATAACTACCCTAACCCTAATGCGTACTCTAACCCTAACCCCTACCCTAACCCTAACATGTACCCTAATCCTAACAGGTACCCTAAACCGAGCCCTAACCCTAACACTAACCCTAAACCATACCCTACGCCGTACCCGAACCCCTCCCCAAACCCGTACCATAAGCCGTACCCTAGGCCTAACCCTAAGCCTAACACTAACCCTAGGCTACCCTTGACTGCTTCTGCCTCCAATAGATTTCCTAAGCACTAGTGTTTTAAGGAACAGCTTAAAAAGAGAATCCTAATGTGATTTCTTTATAATGGGTGTGTTCCTTATTTATCCTAGTGTCTAAACTCTTCTCCATGGCTGGACCCCCAAATAATATTCCTTTACGTGCTAAGGGGTATCTAGAGAGTGGGATAGGTTTAATAACTACCCTAACCCTAATGCGTACTCTAACCCTAACCCCTACCCTAACCCTAACACGTACCCTAATCCTAACCCGTACCCTAAACCGAGCCCTAACCTTAACACTAACCCTAACCCTAAACCTAACCCATACCCTACGCTGTACCCGAACCCCTCCCAGAACCCGTACCCTAAGCCGTACCCTAAGCCTAACCCTAAGCCTAACACTAACCCTAGGCTACCCTTGACTGCTTCTGCCTCCAATAGATTTCCTAAGCACTAGTGTTTTAAGGAACAGCTTAAAAAGAGAATCCTAATGTGATTTCTTTATAATGGGTGTGTTCCTTATCTTATCCTAGTGTCTAAACTCTTCTCCATGGCTGCACCCCCAAATAATATTGCCTTACGTGCTAAGGGGTATCTAGAGAGTGGGATAGGTTTACTAACTACCCTAACCCTAACGCGTACCCTAACCCTAACCCCTACCCTAACCCTAACACGTACCCTAATCCTAACCCGTACCCTAAACCGAGCCCTAACCCTAACACTAACCCTAACCCTAACCCTTACCCTACGTCGTACGCGCACCCTTCCCCGAACCAGTACCCTAAGCCGTACCCTAAGCCTAACCCTAAGCCTAACCCTAACCCTAGGCTACCCTTGACTGCTTCTGCCTCCAATAGATTTCCTAAGCACTAGTGTTTTAAGGAACAGCTTAAAAAGAGAATCCTAATGTGATTTCTTTATAATGGGTGTGTTCCTTATCTTATCTTAGTGTCTAAACTCTTCTCCATGGCTGCACCCCCAAATAATATTCCCTTACGTGCTAAGGGGTATCTAGAGAGTGGGATAGGTTTAATAACTACCCTAACCCTAAGGCGTACTCTAACCCTAACCCCTACCCTAACCCTAACACGTACCCTACTCCTAACCCGTAACCTAAACCGAGCCCTAACCCTAACACTAACCCTAACCCTAACCCTAACCCATACCCTACGCCGTACCCGAACCCCTCCCCAAACCCGTACCCTAAACCTAACCCTAAGCCTAACACTAACCCTAGGCTACCCTTGACTGCTTCTGCCTCCAATAGATTTCCTAAGCACTAGTGTTTTAAGGAACAGCTTAAAAAGAGAATCCTAATGTGATTTCTTTATAATGGGTGTGTTCCTTATCTTAACCTAGTGTCTAAACTCTTCTCCATGGCTGCACCCCCAAATAATATTGCCTTACGTGCTAAGGGGTATCTAGAGAGTGGGATAGGTTTAATAACTACCCTAACCCTAATGCGTACTCTAACCCTAACCCCTACCCTAACACTAACACGTACCCTAATCCTAACCCGTACCCTAAACCGAGCCCTAACCCTAACACTAACACTAACCCTAACCCTAACCCATACCCTACGCCGTACCCGAACCCCTCCCCAAACCCGTTCCCTAAGCCATACCCTAAGCCTAACCCTAAGCCTAACCCTAACCCTAGGCTACCCTTGACTGCTTCTGCCTCCAATAGATTTCCTAAGCACTAGTGTTTTAAGGAACAGCTGAAAAAGAGAATCCTAATGTGATTTCTTTATAATGGGTGTGTTCCTTATCTTATCCTAGTGTCTAAACTCTTCTCCATGGCTGGACCCCCAAATAATATTCCTTTACGTGCTAAGGGGTATCTAGAGAGTGGGATAGGTTTAATAACTACCCTAACCCTAACGCGTACCCTAACCCTAACCCCTACCCTAACCCTAACACGTACCCTAATCCTAACCCGTACCCTGAACCGAACCCTAACCCTAACACTAACCCTAACACTAACCCTAACCCATACCCTACGCCGTACCCGAACCCCTCCCCGAACCCGTACCCTAAGCCGTACCCTAAGCCTTACCCTAAGCCTAACCCTAACCCTAGGCTACCCTTGACTGCTTCTGCCTCCAATAGATTTCCTAAGCACTAGTGTTTTAAGGAACAGCTTAAAAAGAGAATCCTAATGTGATTTCTTTATAATGGGTGTGTTCCTTATCTTATCCTAGTGTCTAAACTCTTCTCCATGGCTGGACCCTCAAATAATATTCCTTTACGTGCTAAGGGGTATCTAGAGAGTGGGATAGGTTTAATAACTACCCTAACCCTAATGCGTACCCTAACCCTAACCCCTACCCTAACCCTAACACGTACCCTAAACCGAGCCCTAACCCTAACACTAACCCTAACCCTAACCCTAACCCATACCCTACGCCGTACCCGCACCCCTCACCGAACCCGTACCCTAAGCCGTACCCTAAGCCTAACCCTAAGCCTAACCCTAACCCTAGGCTACCCTTGACTGCTTCTGCCTCCAATAGATTTCCTAAGCACTAGTGTTTTAAGGAACAGCTTAAAAAGAGAATCCTAATGTGATTTCTTTATAATGGGTGTGTTCCTTATCTTATCTTAGTGTCTAAACTCTTCTCCATGGCTGCACCCCCAAATAATATTCCCTTACGTGCTAAGGGGTATCTAGAGAGTGGGATAGGTTTAATAACTACCCTAACCCTAATGCGTACTCTAACCCTAACCCCTACCCTAACCCTAACATGTACCCTAATCCTAACAGGTACCGTAAACCGAGCCCTAACCCTAACACTAACCCTAACCCATACCCTACGCCGTACCCGAACCCCTCCCCAAACCCGTACCCTAAGCCGTACCCTAAGCCTAACCCTAAGCCTAACACTAACCCTAGGCTACCCTTGACTGCTTCTGCCTCCAATAGATTTCCTAAGCACTAGTGTTTTAAGGAACAGCTTAAAAAGAGAATCCTAATGTGATTTCTTTATAATGGGTGTGTTCCTTATTTATCCTAGTGTCTAAACTCTTCTCCATGGCTGGACCCCCAAATAATATTCCTTTACGTGCTAAGGGGTATCTAGAGAGTGGGATAGGTTTAATAACTACCCTAACCCTAATGCGTACTCTAACCCTAACCCCTACCCTAACCCTAACACGTACCCTAATCCTAACCCGTACCCTAAACCGAGCCCTAACCTTAACACTAACCCTAACCCTAAACCTAACCCATACCCTACGCTGTACCCAAACCCCTCCCCAAACCCGTACCCTAAGCCGTACCCTAAGCCTAACCCTAAGCCTAACACTAACCCTAGGCTACCCTTGACTGCTTCTGCCTCCAATAGATTTCCTAAGCACTAGTGTTTTAAGGAACAGCTTAAAAAGAGAATCCTAATGTGATTTCTTTATAATGGGTGTGTTCCTTATCTTATCCTAGTGTCTAAACTCTTCTCCATGGCTGGACCCTCAAATAATATTCCTTTACGTGCTAAGGGGTATCTAGAGAGTGGGATAGGTTTACTAACTACCCTAACCCTAACGCGTACCCTAACCCTAACCCCTACCCTAACCCTAACACGTACCCTAATCCAAACCCGTACCCTAAACCGATCCCTAACCCTAACACTAACCCTAACCCTAACCCAAACCCATACCCTACGACGAACCCGTACCCTAAGCCTTACCCTAAGCCTAACCCTAAGCCTAACCCTAACCCTAGGCTACCCTTGACTGCTTCTGCCTCCAATAGCTTTGCTAAGCACTAGTGTTTTAAGGAACAGCTTAAAAAGAGAATCCTAATGTGAGTTCTTTATAATGGGTGTGTTCCTTATCTTATCCTAGTGTTTAAACTCTTCTCCAAGGCTGGACCCCCAAATAATATTCCTTTACGTGCTAAGGGGTATCTAGAGAGTGGGATAGGTTTAATAAATACCCTAACCCTAAAGCGTACCCTAACCCTAACCCCTACCCTAACCCTAACACGTACCCTAATCCTAACCCGTTCCCTGAACCGAGCCCTAACCCTAACACTAACCCTAACACTAACCCTAACCCATACCCTACGCCGTAACCGAACCCCTCCCCGAACCCGTACCCTAAGCCGTACCCTAAGCCTAACCCTAAGCCTAACCCTAACCCTAGGCTACCCTTGACTGCTTCTGCCTCCAATAGATTTCCTAAGCACTAGTGTTTTAAGGAACAGCTGAAAAAGAGAATCCTAATGTGATTTCTTTATAATGGGTGTGTTCCTTATATTATCCTAGTGCCTAAACTCTTCTCCATGGCTGGACCCCCAAATAATATTCCTTTACGTGCTAAGGGGTATCTAGAGAGTGGGATAGGTTTAATAACTACCCTAACCCTAACGCATACCCTAACCCTAACCCCTACCCTAACCGTAACACGTACCCTAATCCTAACGGGTACCCTAAACCGAGCCCTAACCCTAACACTAACCCTAACCCTAACCCATACCCTACGCCGTACCCGAACCCCTCCCCAAACCCGTACCCTAAGCCGTACCCTAAGCCTAACCCTAAGCCTAACATTAACCCTAGGCTACCCTTGACAGCTTCTGCCTCCAATAGATTTCCTAAGCACTAGTGTTTTAAGGAACAGCTTAAAAAGAGAATCCTAATGTGATTTCTTTATAATGGGTGTGTTCCTTATCTTATCCTAGTGTCTAAACTCTTCTCCATGGCTGCACCCCCAAATAATATTGCCTTACGTGCTAAGGGGTATCTAGAGAGTGGGATAGGTTTACTAACTACCCTAACCCTAACGCGTACCCTAACCCTAACCCCTACCCTAACCCTAACACGTACCCTAATCCTAACCCGTACCCTGAACCGAACCCTAACCCTAACACTAACCCTAACACTAACCCTAACCCATACCCTACGCCGTACCCGAACCCCTCCCCGAACCCGTACCCTAAGCCGTACCCTAAGCCTAACCCTAAGCCTAACCCTAACCCTAGGCTACCCTTGACTGCTTCTGCCTCCAATAGATTTCCTAAGCACTAGTGTTTTAAGGAACAGCTTAAAAAGAGAATCCTAATGTGATTTCTTTATAATGGGTGTGTTCCTTATCTTATCCTAGTGTCTAAACTCTTCTCCATGGCTGGACCCTCAAATAATATTCCTTTACGTGCTAAGGGGTATCTAGAGAGTGGGATAGGTTTAATAACTACCCTAACCCTAATGCGTACCCTAACCCTAACCCCTACCCTAACCCTAACACGTACCCTAAACCGAGCCCTAACCCTAACACTAACCCTAACCCTAACCCTAACCCATACCCTACGCCGTACCCGCACCCCTCACCGAACCCGTACCCTAAGCCGTACCCTAAGCCTAACCCTAAGCCTAACCCTAACCCTAGGCTACCCTTGACTGCTTCTGCCTCCAATAGATTTCCTAAGCACTAGTGTTTTAAGGAACAGCTTAAAAAGAGAATCCTAATGTGATTTCTTTATAATGGGTGTGTTCCTTATCTTATCTTAGTGTCTAAACTCTTCTCCATGGCTGCACCCCCAAATAATATTCCCTTACGTGCTAAGGGGTATCTAGAGAGTGGGATAGGTTTCATAACTACCCTAACCCTAATGCGTACTCTAACCCTAACCCCTACCCTAACCCTAACATGTACCCTAATCCTAACAGGTACCCTAAACCGAGCCCTAACCCTAACACTAACCCTAACCCATACCCTACGCCGTACCCGAACCCCTCCCCAAACCCGTACCCTAAACCTAACCCTAAGCCTAACACTAACCCTAGGCTACCCTTGACTGCTTCTGCCTCCAATAGATTTCCTAAGCACTAGTGTTTTAAGGAACAGCTTAAAAAGAGAATCCTAATGTGATTTCTTTATAATGGGTGTGTTCCTTATTTATCCTAGTGTCTAAACTCTTCTCCATGGCTGGACCCCCAAATAATATTCCTTTACGTGCTAAGGGGTATCTAGAGAGTGGGATAGGTTTAATAACTACCCTAACCCTAATGCGTACTCTAACCCTAACCCCTACCCTAACCGTAACACGTACCCTAATCCTAACGGGTACCCTAAACCGAGCCCTAACCCTAACACTAACCCTAACCCTAACCCATACCCTACGCCGTACCCGAACCCCTCCCCAAACCCGTACCCTAAGCCGTACCCTAAGCCTAACCCTAAGCCTAACATTAACCCTAGGCTACCCTTGACAGCTTCTGCCTCCAATAGATTTCCTAAACACTAGTGTTTTAAGGAACAGCTTAAAAAGAGAATCCTAATGTGATTTCTTTATAATGGGTGTGTTCCTTATCTTATCCTAGTGTCTAAACTCTTCTCCATGGCTGCACCCCCAAATAATATTGCCTTACGTGCTAAGGGGTATCTAGAGAGTGGGATAGGTTTACTAACTACCCTAACCCTAACGCGTACCCTAACCCTAACCCCTACCCTAAACCTAACACGTACCCTAATCCTAACCCGTACCCTAAACCGAGCCCTAACCCTAACACTAACCCTAACCCTAACCCTAACTCATACCCTACGCCGTACGCGCACCCTTCCCCGAACCCGTACCCTAAGCCGTACCCTAAGCCTAACCCTAAGCCTAACCCTAACCCTAGGCTACCCTTGACTGCTTCTGCCTCCAATAGATTTCCTAAGCACTAGTGTTTTAAGGAACAGCTTAAAAAGAGACTCCTAATGTGATTTCTTTATAATGGGTGTGTTCCTTATCTTATCTTAGTGTCTAAACTTTTCTCCATGGCTGCACCCCCAAATAATATTCCCTTACGTGCTAAGGGGTATCTAGAGAGTGGGATAGGTTTAATAACTACCCTAACCCTAAGGCGTACTCTAACCCTAACCCCTACCCTAACCCTAACACGTACCCTACTCCTAACCCGTACCCTAAAACGAGCCCTAACCCTAACACTAACCCTAACCCTAACCCTAACCCATACCCTACGCCGTACCCGAACCCCTCCCCAAACCCGTACCCTAAACCTAACCCTAAGCCTAACACTAACCCTAGGCTACCCTTGACTGCTTCTGCCTCCAATAGATTTCCTAAGCACTAGTGTTTTAAGGAACAGCTTAAAAAGAGAATCCTAATGTGATTTCTTTATAATGGGTGTGTTCCTTATTTATCCTAGTGTCTAAACTCTTCTCCATGGCTGGACCCCCAAATAATATTCCCTTACGTGCTAAGGGGTATCTAGAGAGTGGGATAGGTTTAAAAACTACCCTAACCCTAATGCGTACTCTAACCCTAACCCCTACCCTAACCCTAACATGTACCCTAATCCTAACGGGTACCCTAAACCGAGCCCTAACCCTAACACTAACCCTAACCCTAACCCATACCCTACGCCGTACCCGAACCCCTCCCCAAACCCGTACCCTAAGCCGTACCCTAAGCCTAACCCTAAGCCTAACATTAACCCTAGGCTACCCTTGACTGCTTCTGCCTCCAATAGATTTCCTAAGCACTAGTGTTTTAAGGAACAGCTTAAAAAGAGAATCCTAATGTGATTTCTTTATAATGGGTGTGTTCCTTATCTTAACCTAGTGTCTAAACTCTTCTCCATGGCTGCACCCCCAAATAATATTGCCTTACGTGCTAAGGGGTATCTAGAGAGTGGGATAGGTTTAATAACTACCCTAACCCTAATGCGTACTCTAACCCTAACCCCTACCCTAACACTAACACGTACCCTAATCCTAACCCGTACCCTAAACCGAGCCCTAACCCTAACACTAACACTAACCCTAACCCTAACCCATACCCTACGCCGTACCCGAACCCCTCCCCAAACCCGTACCCTAAGCCATACCCTAAGCCTAACCCTAAGCCTAACACTAACCCTAGGCTACCCTTGACTGCTTCTGCCTCCAATAGATTTCCTAAGCACTAGTGTTTTAAGGAACAGCTGAAAAAGAGAATCCTAATGTGATTTCTTTATAATGGGTGTGTTCCTTATCTTATCCTAGTGTCTAAACTCTTCTCCATGGCTGGACCCCCAAATAATATTCCTTTACGTGCTAAGGGGTATCTAGAGAGTGGGATAGGTTTACTAACTACCCTAACCCTAACGCGTACCCTAACCCTAACCCCTACCCTAACCCTAACACGTACCCTAATCCTAACGGGTACCCTAAACCGAGCCCTAACCCTAACACTAACCCTAACCCTAACCCTAACCCTAACCCATACCCTACGCCGTACCCGAACCCCTCCCCGAACCCGTACCCTAAGCCGAACCCTAAGCCTAACCCTAACCCTAGGCTACCCTTGACTGCTTCTGCCTCCAATAGATTTCCTAAGCACTAGTGTTTTAATGAACAGCTTAAAAAGAGAATCCTAATGTGATTTCTTTATAATGGGTGTGTTCCTTATCTTATCCTAGTGTCTAAACTCTTCTCCATGGCTGGACCCTCAAATAATATTCCTTTACGTGCTAAGGGGTATCTAGAGAGTGGGATAGGTTTACTAACTACCCTAACCCTAACGCGTACCCTAACCCTAACCCCTACCCTAAGCCTAACACGTACCCTAATCCTAACCCGTACCCTAAACCGAGCCCTAACCCTAACACTAACCCTAACCCTAACCCTAACCCATACCCTACGCCGTACGCGCACCCTTCCCCGAACCCGTACCCTAAGCCGTACCCTAAGCCTAACCCTAAGCCTAACCCTAACCCTAGGCTACCCTTGACTGCTTCTGCCTCCAATAGATTTCCTAAGCACTAGTGTTTTAAGGAACAGCTTAAAAAGAGAATCCTAATGTGATTTCTTTATAATGGGTGTGTTCCTTATCTTATCTTAGTGTCTAAACTCTTCTCCATGGCTGCACCCCCAAATAATATTCCCTTACGTGCTAAGGGGTATCTAGAGAGTGGGATAGGTTTAATAACTACCCTAACCCTAATGCGTACTCTAACCCTAACCCCTACCCTAACCCTAACACGTACCCTAATCCTAACCCGTACCCTAAACCGAGCCCTAACACTAACACTAACCCTAACCCTAACCCTAACCCATACCCTACGCCGTACCCGAACCCCTCCCCAAACCCGTACCCTAAACCTAACCCTAAGCCTAACACTAACCCTAGGCTACCCTTGACTGCTTCTGCCTCCAATAGATTTCCTAAGCACTAGTGTTTTAAGGAACAGCTTAAAAAGAGAATCCTAATGTGATTTCTTTATAATGGGTGTGTTCCTTATTTATCCTAGTGTCTAAACTCTTCTCCATGGCTGCACCCCCAAATAATATTCCCTTACGTGCTAAGGGGTATCTAGAGAGTGGGATAGGTTTAATACCTACCCTAACCCTAATGCGTACTCTAACCCTAACCACTACCCTAACCCTAACATGTACCCTAATCCTAACAGGTACCGTAAACCGAGCCCTAACCCTAACACTAACCCTAACCCATACCCTACGCCGTACCCGAACCCCTCCCCAAACCCGTACCCTAAGCCGTACCCTAAGCCTAACCCTAAGCCTAACACTAACCCTAGGCTACCCTTGACTGCTTCTGCCTCCAATAGATTTCCTAAGCACTAGTGTTTTAAGGAACAGCTTAAAAAGAGAATCCTAATGTGATTTCTTTATAATGGGTGTGTTCCTTATTTATCCTAGTGTCTAAACTCTTCTCCATGGCTGGACCCCCAAATAATATTCCTTTACGTGCTAAGGGGTATCTAGAGAGTGGGATAGGTTTAATAACTACCCTAACCCTAATGCGTACTCTAACCCTAACCCCTACCCTAACCCTAACACGTACCCTAATCCTAACCCGTACCCTAAACCGAGCCCTAACCTTAACACTAACCCTAACCCTAAACCTAACCCATACCCTACGCTGTATCCGAACCCCTCCCCAAACCCGTACCCTAAGCCGTACCCTAAGCCTAACCCTAAGCCTAACACTAACCCTAGGCTACCCTTGACTGCTTCTGCCTCCAATAGATTTCCTAAGCACTAGTGTTTTAAGGAACAGCTTAAAAAGAGAATCCTAATGTGATTTCTTTATAATGGGTGTGTTCCTTATCTTATCCTAGTGTCTAAACTCTTCTCCATGGCTGGACCCTCAAATAATATTCCTTTACGTGCTAAGGGGTATCTAGAGAGTGGGATAGGTTTACTAACTACCCTAACCCTAACGCGTACCCTAACCCTATCCCCTACCCTAACCCTAACACGTACCCTAATCCAAACCCGTACCCTAAACCGATCCCTAACCCTAACACTAACCCTAACCCTAACCCAAACCCATACCCTACGACGAACCCGTACCCTAAGCCTTACCCTAAGCCTAACCCTAAGCCTAACCCTAACCCTAGGCTACCCTTGACTGCTTCTGCCTCCAATAGCTTTCCTAAGCACTAGTGTTTTAAGGAACAGCTTAAAAAGAGTATCCTAATGTGAGTTCTTTATAATGGGTGTGTTCCTTATCTTATCCTAGTGTTTAAACTCTTCTCCAAGGCTGGACCCCCAAATAATATTCCTTTACGTGCTAAGGGGTATCTAGAGAGTGGGATAGGTTTAATAAATACCCTAACCCTAAAGCGTACCCTAACCCTAACCCCTACCCTAACCCTAACACGTACCCTAATCCTAACACGTTCCCTGAACCGAGCCCTAACCCTAACACTAACCCTAACACTAACCCTAACCCATACCCTACGCCGTAACCGAACCCCTCCCCGAACCCGTACCCTAAGCCGTACCCTAAGCCTAACCCTAAGCCTAACCCTAACCCTAGGCTACCCTTGACTGCTTCTGCCTCCAATAGATTTCCTAAGCACTAGTGTTTTAAGGAACAGCTGAAAAAGAGAATCCTAATGTGATTTCTTTATAATGGGTGTGTTCCTTATATTATCCTAGTGCCTAAACTCTTCTCCATGGCTGGACCCCCAAATAATATTCCTTTACGTGCTAAGGGGTATCTAGAGAGTGGTATAGGTTTAATAACTACCCTAACCCTAACGCATACCCTAACCCTAACCCCTACCCTAACCCTAACACGTACCCTAATCCTAACTGGTACCCTAAACCGAGCCCTAACCCTAACACTAACCCTAACCCTAACCCATACCCTACGCCGTACCCGAACCCCTCCCCAAACCCGTACCCTAAGCCGTACCCTAAGCCTAACCCTAAGCCTAACATTAACCCTAGGCTACCCTTGACAGCTTCTGCCTCCAATAGATTTCCTAAGCACTAGTGTTTTAAGGAACAGCTTAAAAAGAGAATCCTAATGTGATTTCTTTATAATGGGTGTGTTCCTTATCTTATCCTAGTGTCTAAACTCTTCTCCATGGCTGCACCCCCAAATAATATTGCCTTACGTGCTAAGGGGTATCTAGAGAGTGGGATAGGTTTACTAACTACCCTAACCCTAACGCGTACCCTAACCCTAACCTCTACCCTAAACCTAACACGTACCCTAATCCTAACCCGTACCCTAAACCGAGCCCTAACCCTAACACTAACCCTAACCCTAACCCTAACCCATACCCTACGCCGTACACGCACCCTTCCCCGAACCCGTACCCTAAGCCGTACCCTAAGCCTAACCCTAAGCCTAACCCTAACCCTAGGCTACCCTTGACTGCTTCTGCCTCCAATAGATTTCCTAAGCACTAGTGTTTTAAGGAACAGCTTAAAAAGAGACTCCTAATGTGATTTCTTTATAATGGGTGTGTTCCTTATCTTATCTTAGTGTCTAAACTCTTCTCCATGGCTGCACCCCCAAATAATATTCCCTTACGTGCTAAGGGGTATCTAGAGAGTGGGATAGGTTTAATAACTACCCTAACCCTAAGGCGTACTCTAACCCTAACCCCTACCCTAACCCTAACACGTACCCTACTCCTAACCCGTACCCTAAACCGAGCCCTAACCCTAACACTAACCCTAACACTAACCCTAACCCATACCCTACGCCGTACCCGAACCCCTCCCCAAACCCGTACCCTAAACCTAACCCTAAGCCTAACACTAACCCTAGGCTACCCTTGACTGCTTCTGCCTCCAATAGATTTCCTAAGCACTAGTGTTTTAAGGAACAGCTTAAAAAGAGAATCCTAATGTGATTTCTTTATAATGGGTGTGTTCCTTATTTATCCTAGTGTCTAAACTCTTCTCCATGGCTGGACCCCCAAATAATATTCCCTTACGTGCTAAGGGGTATCTAGAGAGTGGGATAGGTTTAAAAACTACCCTAACCCTAATGCGTACTCTAACCCTAACCCCTACCCTAACCCTAACATGTACCCTAATCCTAACGGGTACCCTAAACCGAGCCCTAACCCTAACACTAACCCTAACCCTAACCCATACCCTACGCCGTACCCGAACCCCTCCCCAAACCCGTACCCTAAGCCGTACCCTAAGCCTAACCCTAAGCCTAACATTAACCCTAGGCTACCCTTGACTGCTTCTGCCTCCAATAGATTTCCTAAGCACTAGTGTTTTAAGGAACAGCTTAAAAAGAGAATCCTAATGTGATTTCTTTATAATGGGTGTGTTCCTTATCTTAACCTAGTGTCTAAACTCTTCTCCATGGCTGCACCCCCAAATAATATTGCCTTACGTGCTAAGGGGTATCTAGAGAGTGGGATAGGTTTAATAACTACCCTAACCCTAATGCGTACTCTAACCCTAACCCCTACCCTAACACTAACACGTACCCTAATCCTAACCCGTACCCTAAACCGAGCCCTAACCCTAACACTAACACTAACCCTAACCCTAACCCATACCCTACGCCGTACCCGAACCCCTCCCCAAACCCGTACCCTAAGCCATACCCTAAGCCTAACCCTAAGCCTAACACTAACCCTAGGCTACCCTTGACTGCTTCTGCCTCCAATAGATTTCCTAAGCACTAGTGTTTTAAGGAACAGCTGAAAAAGAGAATCCTAATGTGATTTCTTTATAATGGGTGTGTTCCTTATCTTATCCTAGTGTCTAAACTCTTCTCCATGGCTGGACCCCCAAATAATATTCCTTTACGTGCTAAGGGGTATCTAGAGAGTGGGATAGGTTTACTAACTACCCTAACCCTAACGCGTACCCTAACCCTAACCCCTACCCTAACCCTAACACGTACCCTAATCCTAACGGGTACCCTAAACCGAGCCCTAACCCTAACACTAACCCTAACCCTAACCCTAACCCTAACCCTAACCCATACCCTACGCCGTACCCGAACCCCTCCCCGAACCCGTACCCTAAGCCGAACCCTAAGCCTAACCCTAACCCTAGGCTACCCTTGACTGCTTCTGCCTCCAATAGATTTCCTAAGCACTAGTGTTTTAATGAACAGCTTAAAAAGAGAATCCTAATGTGATTTCTTTATAATGGGTGTGTTCCTTATCTTATCCTAGTGTCTAAACTCTTCTCCATGGCTGGACCCTCAAATAATATTCCTTTACGTGCTAAGGGGTATCTAGAGAGTGGGATAGGTTTACTAACTACCCTAACCCTAACGCGTACCCTAACCCTAACCCCTACCCTAAGCCTAACACGTACCCTAATCCTAACCCGTACCCTAAACCGAGCCCTAACCCTAACACTAACCCTAACCCTAACCCTAACCCATACCCTACGCCGTACGCGCACCCTTCCCCGAACCCGTACCCTAAGCCGTACCCTAAGCCTAACCCTAAGCCTAACCCTAACCCTAGGCTACCCTTGACTGCTTCTGCCTCCAATAGATTTCCTAAGCACTAGTGTTTTAAGGAACAGCTTAAAAAGAGAATCCTAATGTGATTTCTTTATAATGGGTGTGTTCCTTATCTTATCTTAGTGTCTAAACTCTTCTCCATGGCTGCACCCCCAAATAATATTCCCTTACGTGCTAAGGGGTATCTAGAGAGTGGGATAGGTTTAATAACTACCCTAACCCTAATGCGTACTCTAACCCTAACCCCTACCCTAACCCTAACACGTACCCTAATCCTAACCCGTACCCTAAACCGAGCCCTAACACTAACACTAACCCTAACCCTAACCCTAACCCATACCCTACGCCGTACCCGAACCCCTCCCCAAACCCGTACCCTAAACCTAACCCTAAGCCTAACACTAACCCTAGGCTACCCTTGACTGCTTCTGCCTCCAATAGATTTCCTAAGCACTAGTGTTTTAAGGAACAGCTTAAAAAGAGAATCCTAATGTGATTTCTTTATAATGGGTGTGTTCCTTATTTATCCTAGTGTCTAAACTCTTCTCCATGGCTGGACCCCCAAATAATATTCCTTTACGTGCTAAGGGGTATCTAGAGAGTGGGATAGGTTTAATAAGTACCCTAACCCTAACGCGTACCCTAACTCTAACCCCTACCCTAACCCTAACACGTACCCTAATCCTGACCCGTACCCTAAACCGAGGCCTAACCGTAACACTAACCCTAACCCTAACCCTAAACCATACCCTACGCCGTAACCGAACCCCTCCCCGAACCCGTACCCTAAGCCGTACCCTAAGCCTAACCCTAAGCCTAACCCTAACGCTAGGCTACCCTTGACTGCTTCTGCCTCCAATAGATTTCCTAAGCACTAGTGTTTTAAGGAACAGCTTAAAAAGAGAATCCTAATGTGATTTCTTTATAATGGGTGTGTTCCTTATCTTATCCTAGTGTTTAAACTCTCCTCCATGGCTGGAACCCCAAATAATATTCCTTTACGTGCTGAGGGGTATCTAGAGAGTGGGATAGGTTTAATAACTACCCTAACCCTAATGCGTACTCTAACCCTAACCCCTACCCTAACCCTAACACGTACCCTAATCCTAACCCGTACCCTAAACCGAGCCCTAACCTTAACACTAACCCTAACCCTAAACCTAACCCATACCCTACGCTGTACCCGAACCCCTCCCCGAACCCGTACCCTAAGCCGTACCCTAAGCCTAACCCTAAGCCTAACACTAACCCTAGGCTACCCTTGACTGCTTCTGCCCCCAATAGATTTCCTAAGCACTAGTGTTTTAAGGAACAGCTTAAAAAGAGAATCCTAATGTGATTTCTTTATAATGGGTGTGTTCCTTATCTTATCTTAGTGTCTAAACTCTTCTCCATGGCTGGACCCTCAAATAATATTCCTTTACGTGCTAAGGGGTATCTAGAGAGTGGGATAGGTTTACTAACTACCCTAACCCTAACGCGTACCCTAACCCTAACCCCTACCCTAACCCTAACACGTACCCTAATCCTAACCCATACCCTAAACCGATCCCTAACCCTAACACTAACCCTAACCCTAACCCAAACCCATACCCTACGACGAACCCGTACCCTAAGCCTTACCCTAAGCCTAACCCTAAGCCTAAACCTAACCCTAGGCTACCCTTGACTGCTTCTGCCTCCAATAGCTTTCCTAAGCACTAGTGTTTTAAGGAACAGCTTAAAAAGAGAATCCTAATGTGATTTCTTTATAATGGGTGTGTTCCTTATCTTAACCTAGTGTCTAAACTCTTCTCCATGGCTGCACCCCCAAATAATATTGCCTTACGTGCTAAGGGGTATCTAGAGAGTGGGATAGGTTTAATAACTACCCTAACCCTAATGCGTACTCTAACCCTAACCCCTACCCTAACACTAACACATACCCTAATCCTAACCCGTACCCTAAACCGAGCCCTAACCCTAACACTAACACTAAACCTAACCCTAACCCATACCCTACGCCGTACCCGAACCCCTCCCCAAACCCGTACCCTAAGCCATACCCTAAGCCTAACCCTAAGCCTAACACTAACCCTAGGCTACCCTTGACTGCTTCTGCCTCCAATAGATTTCCTAAGCACTAGTGTTTTAAGGAACAGCTGAAAAAGAGAATCCTAATGTGATTTCTTTATAATGGGTGTGTTCCTTATCTTATCCTAGTGTCTAAACTCTTCTCCATGGCTGGACCCCCAAATAATATTCCTTTACGTGCTAAGGGGTATCTAGAGAGTGGGATAGGTTTACTAACTACCCTAACCCTAACGCGTACCCTAACCCTAACCTCTACCCTAAACCTAACACGTACCCTAATCCTAACCCGTACCCTAAACCGAGCCCTAACCCTAACACTAACCCTAACCCTAACCCTAACCCATACCCTACGCCGTACGCGCACCCTTCCCCGAACCCGTACCCTAAGCCGTACCCTAAGCCTAACCCTAAGCCTAACCCTAACCCTAGGCTACCCTTGACTGCTTCTGCCTCCAATAGATTTCCTAAGCACTAGTGTTTTAAGGAACAGCTTAAAAAGAGACTCCTAATGTGATTTCTTTATAATGGGTGTGTTCCTTATCTTATCTTAGTGTCTAAACTCTTCTCCATGGCTGCACCCCCAAATAATATTCCCTTACGTGCTAAGGGGTATCTAGAGAGTGGGATAGGTTTAATAACTACCCTAACCCTAAGGCGTACTCTAACCCTAACCCCTACCCTAACCCTAACACGTACCCTACTCCTAACCCGTACCCTAAACCGAGCCCTAACCCTAACACTAACCCTAACACTAACCCTAACCCATACCCTACGCCGTACCCGAACCCCTCCCCAAACCCGTACCCTAAACCTAACCCTAAGCCTAACACTAACCCTAGGCTACCCTTGACTGCTTCTGCCTCCAATAGATTTCCTAAGCACTAGTGTTTTAAGGAACAGCTTAAAAAGAGAATCCTAATGTGATTTCTTTATAATGGGTGTGTTCCTTATTTATCCTAGTGTCTAAACTCTTCTCCATGGCTGGACCCCCAAATAATATTCCCTTACGTGCTAAGGGGTATCTAGAGAGTGGGATAGGTTTAAAAACTACCCTAACCCTAATGCGTACTCTAACCCTAACCCCTACCCTAACCCTAACATGTACCCTAATCCTAACGGGTACCCTAAACCGAGCCCTAACCCTAACACTAACCCTAACCCTAACCCATACCCTACGCCGTACCCGAACCCCTCCCCAAACCCGTACCCTAAGCCGTACCCTAAGCCTAACCCTAAGCCTAACATTAACCCTAGGCTACCCTTGACTGCTTCTGCCTCCAATAGATTTCCTAAGCACTAGTGTTTTAAGGAACAGCTTAAAAAGAGAATCCTAATGTGATTTCTTTATAATGGGTGTGTTCCTTATCTTAACCTAGTGTCTAAACTCTTCTCCATGGCTGCACCCCCAAATAATATTGCCTTACGTGCTAAGGGGTATCTAGAGAGTGGGATAGGTTTAATAACTACCCTAACCCTAATGCGTACTCTAACCCTAACCCCTACCCTAACACTAACACGTACCCTAATCCTAACCCGTACCCTAAACCGAGCCCTAACCCTAACACTAACACTAACCCTAACCCTAACCCATACCCTACGCCGTACCCGAACCCCTCCCCAAACCCGTACCCTAAGCCATACCCTAAGCCTAACCCTAAGCCTAACACTAACCCTAGGCTACCCTTGACTGCTTCTGCCTCCAATAGATTTCCTAAGCACTAGTGTTTTAAGGAACAGCTGAAAAAGAGAATCCTAATGTGATTTCTTTATAATGGGTGTGTTCCTTATCTTATCCTAGTGTCTAAACTCTTCTCCATGGCTGGACCCCCAAATAATATTCCTTTACGTGCTAAGGGGTATCTAGAGAGTGGGATAGGTTTACTAACTACCCTAACGCTAACGCGTACCCTAACCCTAACCCCTACCCTAAACCTAACACGTAACCTAATCCTAACCGTACCCTAAACCGAGCCCTAACCCTAACACTAACCCTAACCCTAACCCTAACCCTAACCCTAACCCATACCCTACGCCGTACCCGAACCCCTCCCCGAACCCGTACCCTAAGCCGAACCCTAAGCCTAACCCTAACCCTAGGCTACCCTTGACTGCTTCTGCCTCCAATAGATTTCCTAAGCACTAGTGTTTTAATGAACAGCTTAAAAAGAGAATCCTAATGTGATTTCTTTATAATGGGTGTGTTCCTTATCTTATCCTAGTGTCTAAACTCTTCTCCATGGCTGGACCCTCAAATAATATTCCTTTACGTGCTAAGGGGTATCTAGAGAGTGGGATAGGTTTACTAACTACCCTAACCCTAACGCGTACCCTAACCCTAACCCCTACCCTAACCCTAACACGTACCCTAATCCTAACGGGTACCCTAAACCGAGCCCTAACCCTAACACTAACCCTAACCCTAACCCATACCCTACGCCGTACCCGAACCCCTCCCCAAACCCGTACCCTAAGCCGTACCCTAAGCCTAACCCTAAGCCTAACATTAACCCTAGGCTACCCTTGACTGCTTCTGCCTCCAATAGATTTCCTAAGCACTAGTGTTTTAAGGAACAGCTGAAAAAGAGAATCCTAATGTGATTTCTTTATAATGGGTGTGTTCCTTATCTTATCCTAGTGTCTAAACTCTTCTCCATGGCTGCACCCCCAAATAATATTGCCTTACGTGCTAAGGGGTATCTAGAGAGTGGGATAGGTTTACTAACTACCCTAACCCTAACGCGTACCCTAACCCTAACCCCTACCCTAACCCTAACACGTACCCTAATCCTAACCCGTACCCTAAACCGAGCCCTAACCCTAACACTAACCCTAACCCTAACCCTAACCCATACCCTATGCCGTATGCGCACCCTTCCCCGAACCCGTACCCTAAGCCGTACCCTAGAGCCTAACCCTAAGCCTAACCCTAACCCTAGGCTACCCTTGACTGCTTCTGCCTCCAATAGATTTCCTAAGCACTAGTGTTTTAAGGAACAGCTTAAAAAGAGAATCCTAATGTGATTTCTTTATAATGGGTGTGTTCCTTATCTTATCTTCGTGTCTAAACTCTTCTCCATGGCTGCACCCCCAAATAATATTCCCTTACGTGCTAAGGGGTATCTAGAGAGTGGGATAGGTTTAATAACTACCCTAACCCTAAGGCGTACTCTAACCCTAACCCCTACCCTAACCCTAACACGTACCCTACTCCTAACCCGTACCCTAAACCGAGCCCTAACCCTAACACTAACCCTAACCCTAACCCTAACCCATACCCTACGCCGTACCCGAACCCCTCCCCAAACCCGTACCCTAAACCTAACCCTAAGCCTAACACTAACCCTAGGCTACCCTTGACTGCTTCTGCCTCCAATAGATTTCCTAAGCACTAGTGTTTTAAGGAACAGCTTAAAAAGAGAATCCTAATATGATTTCTTTATAATGGGTGTGTTCCTTATCTTATCCTTGTGTCTAAACTCTTCTCCATGGCTGGACCCCCAAATAATATTCCCTTACGTGCTAAGGGGTATCTAGAGAGTGGGATAGGTTTAATAACTACCCTAACCCTAATGCGTACTCTAACCCTAACCCCTACCCTAACCCTAACATGTACCCTAATCCTAACGGGTACCCTAAACCGAGCCCTAACCCTAACACTAACCCTAACCCTAACCCATACCCTACGCCGTACCCGAACCTCTCCCCAAACCCTTGCCCTAAGCCGTACCCTAAGCCTAACCCTAAGCCTAACATTAACCCTAGGCTACCCTTGAATGCTTCTGCCTCCAATAGATTTCCTAAGCACTAGTGTTTTAAGGAACAGCTTAAAAAGAGAATCCTAATGTGATTTCTTTATAATGGGTGTGTTCCTTATCTTAACCTAGTGTCTAAACTCTTCTCCATGGCTGCACCCCCAAATAATATTGCCTTACGTGCTAAGGGGTATCTAGAGAGTGGGATAGGTTTAATAACTACCCTAACCCTAATGCGTACTCTAACCCTAACCCCTACCCTAACACTAACACGTACCCTAATCCTAACCCGTACCCTAAACCGAGCCCTAACCCTAACACTAACACTAACCCTAACCCTAACCCATACCCTACGCCGTACCCGAACCCCTCCCCAAACCCGTACCCTAAGCCATACCCTAAGCCTAACCCTAAGCCTAACACTAACCCTAGGCTACCCTTGACTGCTTCTGCCTCCAATAGATTTCCTAAGCACTAGTGTTTTAAGGAACAGCTGAAAAAGAGAATCCTAATGTGATTTCTTTATAATGGGTGTGTTCCTTATCTTATCCTAGTGTCTAAACTCTTCTCCATGGCTGGACCCCCAAATAATATTCCTTTACGTGCTAAGGGGTATCTAGAGAGTGGGATAGGTTTACTAACTACCCTAACCCTAACGCGTACCCTAACCCTAACCCCTACCCTAAACCTAACACGTACCCTAATCCTAACCGTACCCTAAACCGAGCCCTAACCCTAACACTAACCCTAACCCTAACCCTAACCCATACCCTACGCCATACCCGAACCCCTCCCCGAACCCGTACCCTAAGCCGAACCCTAAGCCTAACCCTAACCCTAGGCTACCCTTGACTGCTTCTGCCTCCAATAGATTTCCTAAGCACTAGTGTTTTAATGAACAGCTTAAAAAGAGAATCCTAATGTGATTTCTTTATAATGGGTGTGTTCCTTATCTTATCCTAGTGTCTAAACTCTTCTCCATGGCTGGACACTCAAATAATATTCCTTTACGTGCTAAGGGGTATCTAGAGAGTGGGATAGGTTTACTAACTACCCTAACCCTAACGCGTACCATAACCCTAACCCCTACCCTAAGCCTAACACGTACCCTAATCCTAACCCGTACCATAAACCGAGCCCTAACCCTAACACTAACCCTAACCCTAACCCTAACCCATACCCTACGCCGTACGCGCACCCTTCCCCGAACCCGTACCCTAAGCCGTACCCTAAGCCTAACCCTAAGCCTAACCCTAACCCTAGGCTACCCTTGACTGCTTCTGCCTCCAATAGATTTCCTAAGCACTAGTGTTTTAAGGAACAGCTTAAAAAGAGAATCCTAATGTGATTTCTTTATAATGGATGTGTTCCTTATCTTATCTTAGTGTCTAAACTCTTCTCCATGGCTGCACCCCCAAATAATATTCCCTTACGTGCTAAGGGGTATCTAGAGAGTGGGATAGGTTTAATAACTACCCTAACCCTAATGCGTACTCTAACCCTAACCCCTACCCTAACCCTAACACGTACCCTAATCCTAACCCGTACCCTAAACCGAGCCCTAACACTAACACTAACCCTAACCCTAACCCTAACCCATACCCTACGCCGTACCCGAACCCCTCCCCAAACCCGTACCCTAAACCTAACCCTAAGCCTAACACTAACCCTAGGCTACCCTTGACTGCTTCTGCCTCCAATAGATTTCCTAAGCACTAGTGTTTTAAGGAACAGCTTAAAAAGAGAATCCTAATGTGATTTCTTTATAATGGGTGTGTTCCTTATTTATCCTAGTGTCTAAACTCTTCTCCATGGCTGGACCCCCAAATAATATTCCTTTACGTGCTACGGGGTATCTAGAGAGTGGGATAGGTTTAATAACTACCCTAACCCTAACGCATACCCTAACCCTAACCCCTACCCTAACCCTAACACGTACCCTAATCCTAACGGGTACCCTAAACCGAGCCCTAACCCTAACACTAACCCTAACCCTAACCCATACCCTACGCCGTACCCGAACCCCTCCCCAAACCCGTACCCTAAGCCGTACCCTAAGCCTAACCCTAAGCCTAACATTAACCCTAGGCTACCCTTGACTGCTTCTGCCTCCAATAGATTTCCTAAGCACTAGTGTTTTAAGGAACAGCTTAAAAAGAGAATCCTAATTTGATTTCTTTATAATGGGTGTGTTCCTTATCTTATCCTAGTGTCTAAACTCTTCTCCATGGCTGCACCCCCAAATAATATTCCCTTACGTGCTAAGGGGTATCTAGAGAGTGGGATAGGTTTAATAACTACGCTAACCCTAAGGCGTACTCTAACCCTAACCCCTACCCTAACCCTAACACGTACCCTACTCCTAACCCGTACCCTAAACCGAGCCCTAACCCTAACACTAACCCTAACCCTAACCCATACCCTACGCCGTACCCGAACCCCTCCCCAAACCCGTACCCTAAACCTAACCCTAAGCCTAACACTAACCCTAGGCTACCATTGACTGCTTCTGCCTCCAATAGATTTCCTAAGCACTAGTGTTTTAAGGAACAGCTTAAAAAGAGAATCCTAATGTGATTTCTTTATAATGGGTGTGTTCCTTATTTATCCTAGTGTCTAAACTCTTCTCCATGGCTGGACCCCCAAATAATATTCCCTTACGTGCTAAGGGGTATCTAGAGAGTGGGATAGGTTTAATAACTACCCTAACCCTAATGCGTACTCTAACCCTAACCCCTACCCTAACCCTAACATGTACCCTAATCCTAACGGGTACCCTAAACCGAGCCCTAACCCTAACACTAACCCTAACCCTAACCCATACCCTACGCCGTACCCGAACCCCTCCCCAAACCCGTACCCTAAGCCGTACCCTAAGCCTAACCCTAAGCCTAACATTAACCCTAGGCTACCCTTGACTGCTTCTGCCTCCAATAGATTTCCTAAGCACTAGTGTTTTAAGGAACAGCTTAAAAAGAGAATCCTAATGTGATTTCTTTATAATGGGTGTGTTCCTTATCTTAACCTAGTGTCTAAACTCTTCTCCATGGCTGCACCCCCAAATAATATTGCCTTACGTGCTAAGGGGTATCTAGAGAGTGGGATAGGTTTAATAACTACCCTAACCCTAATGCGTACTCTAACCCTAACCACTACCCTAACACTAACACGTACCCTAATCCTAACCCGTACCCTAAACCGAGCCCTAACCCTAACACTAACACTAACCCTAACCCTAACCCATACCCTACGCCGTACCCGAACCCCTCCCCAAACCCGTACCCTAAGCCATACCCTAAGCCTAACCCTAAGCCTAACACTAACCCTAGGCTACCCTTGACTGCTTCTGCCTCCAATAGATTTCCTAAGCACTAGTGTTTTAAGGAACAGCTGAAAAAGAGAATCCTAATGTGATTTCTTTATAATGGGTGTGTTCCTTATCTTATCCTAGTGTCTAAACTCTTCTCCATGGCTGCACCCCCAAATAATATTCCTTTACGTGCTAAGGGGTATCTAGAGAGTGGGATAGGTTTACTAACTACCCTAACCCTAACGCGTACCCTAACCCTAACCCCTACCCTAAACCTAACACGTACCCTAATCCTAACCGTACCCTAAACCGAGCCCTAACCCTAACACTAACCCTAAACCTAACCCTAACCCTAACCCTAACCCATACCCTACGCCGTACCCGAACCCCTCCCCGAACCCGTACCCTAAGCCGAACCCTAAGCCTAACCCTAACCCTAGGCTACCCTTGACTGCTTCTGCCTCCAATAGATTTCCTAAGCACTAGTGTTTTAAGGAACAGCTGAAAAAGAGAATCCTAATGTGATTTCTTTATAATGGGTGTGTTCCTTATCTTATCCTAGTGTCTAAACTCTTCTCCATGGCTGGACCCCCAAATAATATTCCTTTACGTGCTAAGGGGTATCTAGAGAGTGGGATAGGTTTACTAACTACCCTAACCCTAACGCGTACCCTAACCCTAACCCCTACCCTAAACCTAACACGTACCCTAATCCTAACCGTACCCTAAACCGAGCCCTAACCCTAACACTAACCCTAACCCTAACCCTAACCCATACCCTACGCCATACCCGAACCCCTCCCCGAACCCGTACCCTAAGCCGAACCCTAAGCCTAACCCTAACCCTAGGCTACCCTTGACTGCTTCTGCCTCCAATAGATTTCCTAAGCACTAGTGTTTTAATGAACAGCTTAAAAAGAGAATCCTAATGTGATTTCTTTATAATGGGTGTGTTCCTTATCTTATCCTAGTGTCTAAACTCTTCTCCATGGCTGGACACTCAAATAATATTCCTTTACGTGCTAAGGGGTATCTAGAGAGTGGGATAGGTTTACTAACTACCCTAACCCTAACGCGTACCCTAACCCTAACCCCTACCCTAAGCCTAACACGTACCCTAATCCTAACCCGTACCATAAACCGAGCCCTAACCCTAACACTAACCCTAACCCTAACCCTAACCCATACCCTACGCCGTACGCGCACCCTTCCCCGAACCCGTACCCTAAGCCGTACCCTAAGCCTAACCCTAAGCCTAACCCTAACCCTAGGCTACCCTTGACTGCTTCTGCCTCCAATAGATTTCCTAAGCACTAGTGTTTTAAGGAACAGCTTAAAAAGAGAATCCTAATGTGATTTCTTTATAATGGGTGTGTTCCTTATCTTATCTTAGTGTCTAAACTCTTCTCCATGGCTGCACCCCCAAATAATATTCCCTTACGTGCTAAGGGGTATCTAGAGAGTGGGATAGGTTTAATAACTACCCTAACCCTAATGCATACTCTAACCCTAACCCCTACCCTAACCCTAACACGTACCCTAATCCTAACCCGTACCCTAAACCGAGCCCTAACACTAACACTAACCCTAACCCTAACCCTAACCCTAACCCTACGACGAACCCGTACCCTAAGCCTTACCCTAAGCCTAACCCTAAGCCTAACCCTAACCCTAGGTTACCCTTGACTGCTTCTGCCTCCAATAGCTTTCCTAAGCACTAGTGTTTTAAGGAACAGCTTAAAAAGAGAATCCTAATGTGATTTCTTTATAATGGGTGTGTTCCTTATCTTATCCTAGTGTCTAAACTCTTCTCCATGGCTGGACCCTCAAATAATATTCCTTTACGTGCTAAGGGGTATCTAGAGAGTGGGATAGGTTTACTAACTACCCTAACCCTAATGCGTACCCTAACCCTAACCCCTACCCTAAGCCTAACACGTACCCTAATCCTAACCCGTACCCTAAACCGAGCCCTAACCCTAACACTAACCCTAACCCTAACCCATACCCTACGCCGTACGCGCACCCTTCCCCGAACCCGTACCTTAAGCCGTACCCTAAGCCTAACCCTAAGCCTAACCCTAACCCTAGGCTACCCTTGACTGCTTCTGCCTCCAATAGATTTCCTAAGCACTAGTGTTTTAAGGAACAGCTTAAAAAGAGAATCCTAATGTGATTTCTTTATAATGGGTGTGTTCCTTATCTTATCTTAGTGTCTAAACTCTTCTCCATGGCTGCACCCCCAAATAATATTCCCTTACGTGCTAAGGGGTATCTAGAGAGTGGGATAGGTTTAATAACTACCCTAACCCTAATGCGTACTCTAACCCTAACCCCTACCCTAACCCTAACACGTACCCTAATCCTAACCCGTACCCTAAACCGAGCCCTAACACTAACACTAACCCTAACCCTAACCCTAACCCTAACCCTACGACGAACCCGTACCCTAAGCCTTACCCTAAGCCTAACCCTAAGCCTAACCCTAACCCTAGGCTACCCTTGACTGCTTCTGCCTCCAATAGCTTTCCTAAGCACTAGTGTTTTAAGGAACAGCTTAAAAAGAGAATCCTAATGTGAGTTCTTTATAATGGGTGTGTTCCTTATCTTATCCTAGTGTTTAAACTCTTCTCCAAGGCTGGACCCCCAAATAATATTCCTTTACGTGCTAAGGGGTATCTAGAGAGTGGGATAGGTTTAATAAATACCCTAACCCTAAAGCGTACCCTAACCCTAACCCCTACCCTAACCCTAACACGTACCCTAATCCTAACCCGTTCCCTGAACCGAGCCCTAACCTTAACACTAACCCTAACACTAATCCTAACCCATACCCTACGCCGTAACCGAACCCCTCCCCGAACCCGTACCCTAAGCCGTACCCTAAGCCTAACCCTAAGCCTAACCCTAACCCTAGGCTACCCTTGACTGCTTCTGCCTCCAATAGATTTCCTAAGCACTAGTGTTTTAAGGAACAGCTGAAAAAGAGAATCCTAATGTGATTTCTTTATAATGGGTGTGTTCCTTATATTATCCTAGTGCCTAAACTCTTCTCCATGGCTGGACCCCCAAATAATATTCCTTTACGTGCTAAGGGGTATCTAGAGAGTGGGATAGGTTTAATAACTACCCTAACCCTAACGCATACCCTAACCCTAACCCCTACCCTAACCCTAACACGTACCCTAATCCTAACGGGTACCCTAAACCGAGCCCTAACCCTAACACTAACCCTAACACTAACCCATACCCTACGCCGTACCCGAACCCCTCCCCAAACCCGTACCCTAAGCAGTACCCTAAGCCTAACCCTAAGCCTAACATTAACCCTAGGCTACCCTTGACTGCTTCTGCCTCCAATAGATTTCCTAAGCACTAGTGTTTTAAGGAACAGCTTAAAAAGAGAATCCTAATGTGATTTCTTTATAATGGGTGTGTTCCTTATCTTATCCTAGTGTCTAAACTCTTCTCCATGGCTGCACCCCCAAATAATATTGCCTTACGTGCTAAGGGGTATCTAGAGAGTGGGATAGGTTTACTAACTACCCTAACCCTAACGCGTACCCTAACCCTAACCCCTACCCTAACCCTAACACGTACCCTAATCCTAACCCGTACCCTAAAACGAGCCCTAACCCTAACACTAACCCTAACCCTAACCCTAACCCATACCCTACGCCGTACGCGCACCCTTCCCCGAACCCGTACCCTAAGCCGTACCCTAAGCCTAACCCTAAGCCTAACCCTAACCCTAGGCTACCCTTGACTGCTTCTGCCTCCAATAGATTTCCTAAGCACTAGTGTTTTAAGGAACAGCTTAAAAAGAGAATCCTAATGTGATTTCTTTATAATGGGTGTGTTCCTTATCTTATCTTAGTGTCTAAACTCTTCTCCATGGCTGCACCCCCAAATAATATTCCCTTACGTGCTAAGGGGTATCTAGAGAGTGGGATAGGTTTAATAACTACCCTAACCCTAAGGCGTACTCTAAACCTAACCCCTACCCTAACCCTAACACGTACCCTACTCCTAACCCGTACCCTAAACTGAGCCCTAACCCTAACACTAACCCTAACCCTAACCCTAACCCATACCCTACGCCGTACCCGAACCCCTCCCCAAACCCGTACCCTAAAATTAACCCTAAGCCTAACACTAACCCTAGGCTACCCTTGACTGCTTCTGCCTCCAATAGATTTCCTAAGCACTAGTGTTTTAAGGAACAGCTTAAAAAGAGAATCCTAATGTGATTTCTTTATAATGGGTGTGTTACTTATTTATCCTAGTGTCGAAACTCTTCTCCATGGCTGGAGCCCCAAATAATATTCCCTTACGTGCTAAGGGGTATCTAGAGAGTGGGATAGGTTTAATAACTACCCTAACCCTAATGCGTACTCTAACCCTAACCCCTACCCTAACCCTAACATGTACCCTAATCCTAACGGGTACCCTAAACCGAGCCCTAACCCTAACACTAACCCTAACCCTAACCCATACCCTACGCCGTACCCGAACCCCTCCCCAAACCCGTACCCTAAGCCGTACCCTAAGCCTAACCCTAAGCCTAACATTAACCCTAGGCTACCCTTGACTGCTTCTGCCTCCAATAGATTTCCTAAGCACTAGTGTTTTAAGGAACAGCTTAAAAAGAGAATCCTAATGTGATTTCTTTATAATGGGTGTGTTCCTTATCTTAACCTAGTGTCTAAACTCTTCTCCATGGCTGCACCCCCAAATAATATTGCCTTACGTGCTAAGGGGTATCTAGAGAGTGGGATAGGTTTAATAACTACCCTAACCCTAATGCGTACTCTAACCCTAACTCCTACCCTAACACTAACACGTACCCTAATCCTAACCCGTACCCTAAACCGAGCCCTAACCCTAACACTAACACTAAACCTAACCCTAACCCATACCCTACGCCGTACCCGAACCCCTCCCCAAACCCGTACCCTAAGCCATACCCTAAGCCTAACCCTAAGCCTAACACTAACCCTAGGCTACCCTTGACTGCTTCTGCCTCCAATAGATTTCCTAAGCACTAGTGTTTTAAGGAACAGCTGAAAAAGAGAATCCTAATGTGATTTCTTTATAATGGGTGTGTTCCTTATCTTATCCTAGTGTCTAAACTCTTCTCCATGGCTGGACCCCCAAATAATATTCCTTTACGTGCTAAGGGGTATCTAGAGAGTGGGATAGGTTTACTAACTACCCTAACCCTAACGCGTACCCTAACCCTAACCCCTACCCTAAACCTAACACGTACCCTAATCCTAACCGTACCCTAAACCGAGCCCTAACCCTAACACTAACCCTAACCCTAACCCTAACCCTAACCCATACCCTACGCCGTACCCGAACCCCTCCCCGAACCCGTACCCTAAGCCGAACCCTAAGCCTAACCCTAACCCTAGGCTACCCTTGACTGCTTCTGCCTCCAATAGATTTCCTAAGCACTAGTGTTTTAATGAACAGCTTAAAAAGAGAATCCTAATGTGATTTCTTTATAATGGGTGTGTTCCTTATCTTATCCTAGTGTTTAAACTCTCCTCCATGGCTGGAACCCCAAATAATATTCCTTTACGTGCTAAGGGGTATCTAGAGAGTGGGATAGGTTTAATAACTACCCTAACCCTAACGCGTACCCTAACCCTAACCCCTACCCTAACCCTAACACGTACCCTAATCCTAACCCGTACCCTGAACCGAACCCTAACCCTAACACTAACCCTAACACTAACCCTAACCCATACCCTACGCCGTACCCGAACCCCTCCCCGAACCCGTACCCTAAGCCGTACCCTAAGCCTAACCTTAAGCCTAACCCTAACCCTAGGCTACCCTTGACTGCTTCTGCCTCCAATAGATTTCCTAAGCACTAGTGTTTTAAGGAACAGCTTAAAAAGAGAATCCTAATGTGATTTGTTTATAATGGGTGTGTTCCTTATCTTATCCTAGTGTCTAAACTCTTCTCCATGGCTGGACCCTCAAATAATATTCCTTTACGTGCTAAGGGGTATCTAGAGAGTGGGATAGGTTTAATAACTACCCTAACCCTAATGCGTACCCTAACCCTAACCCCTACCCTAAACCTAACACTTACCCTAAACCGAGCCCTAACCCTAACACTAACCCTAACCCTAACCCTAACCCATACCCTACGCCGTACCCGCACCCCTCACCTAACCCGTACCCTAAGCCGTACCCTAAGCCTAACCCTAAGCCTAACCCTAACCCTAGGCTACCCTTGAATGCTTCTGCCTCCAATAGATTTCCTAAGCACTAGTGTTTTAAGGAACAGCTTAAAAAGAGAATCCTAATGTGATTTCTTTATAATGGGTGTGTTCCTTATCTTATCTTAGTGTCTAAACTCTTCTCCATGGCTGCACCCCCAAATAATATTCCCTTACGTGCTAAGGGGTATCTAGAGAGTGGGATAGGTTTAATAACTACCCTAACCCTAATGCGTACTCTAACCCTAACCCCTACCCTAACCCTAACATGTACCCTAATCCTAACAGGTACCGTAAACCGAGCCCTAACCCTAACACTAACCCTAACCCATACCCTACGCCGTACCCGAACCCCTCCCCAAACCCGTACCCTAAGCCGTACCCTAAGCCTAACCCTAAGCCTAACACTAACCCTAGGCTACCCTTGACTGCTTCTGCCTCCAATAGATTTCCTAAGCACTAGTGTTTTAAGGAACAGCTTAAAAAGAGAATCCTAATGTGATTTCTTTATAATGGGTGTGTTCCTTATTTATCCTAGTGTCTAAACTCTTCTCCATGGCTGGACCCCCAAATAATATTCCTTTACGTGCTAAGGGGTATCTAGAGAGTGGGATAGGTTTAATAACTACCCTAACCCTAATGCGTACTCTAACCCTAACCCCTACCCTAACCCTAACACGTACCCTAATCCTAACCCGTACCCTAAACCGAGCCCTAACCTTAACACTAACCCTAACCCTAAACCTAACCCATACCCTACGCTGTACCCGAACCCCTCCCCAAACCCGTACCCTAAGCCGTACCCTAAGCCTAACCCTAAGCCTAACACTAACCCTAGGCTACCCTTGACTGCTTCTGCCTCCAATAGATTTCCTAAGCACTAGTGTTTTAAGGAACAGCTTAAAAAGAGAATCCTAATGTGATTTCTTTATAATGGGTGTGTTCCTTATCTTATCCTAGTGTCTAAACTCTTCTCCATGGCTGGACCCTCAAATAATATTCCTTTACGTGCTAAGGGGTATCTAGAGAGTGGGATAGGTTTACTAACTACCCTAACCCTAACGCGTACCCTAACCCTAACCCCTACCCTAACCCTAACACGTACCCTAATCCAAACCCGTACCCTAAACCGATCCCTAACCCTAACACTAACCCTAACCCTAACCCAAACCCATACCCTACGACGAACCCGTACCCTAAGCCTTACCCTAAGCCTAACCCTAAGCCTAACCCTAACCCTAGGCTACCCTTGACTGCTTCTGCCTCCAATAGCTTTCCTAAGCACTAGTGTTTTAAGGAACAGCTTAAAAAGAGTATCCTAATGTGAGTTCTTTATAATGGGTGTGTTCCTTATCTTATCCTAGTGTTTAAACTCTTCTCCAAGGCTGGACCCCCAAATAATATTCCTTTACGTGCTAAGGGGTATCTAGAGAGTGGGATAGGTTTAATAAATACCCTAACCCTAAAGCGTACCCTAACCCTAACCCCTACCCTAACCCTAACACGTACCCTAATCCTAACCCGTTCCCTGAACCGAGCCCTAACCCTAACACTAACCCTAACACTAACCCTAACCCATACCCTACGCCGTAACCGATCCCCTCCCCGAACCCGTACCCTAAGCCATACCCTAAGCCTAACCCTAAGCCTAACCCTAACCCTAGGCTACCCTTGACTGCTTCTGCCTCCAATAGATTTCCTAAGCACTAGTGTTTTAAGGAACAGCTGAAAAAGAGAATCCTAATGTGATTTCTTTATAATGGGTGTGTTCCTTATATTATCCTAGTGCCTAAACTCTTCTCCATGGCTGGACCCCCAAATAATATTCCTTTACGTGCTAAGGGGTATCTAGAGAGTGGGATAGGTTTAATAACTACCCTAACCCTAACGCATACCCTAACCCTAACCCCTACCCTAACACTAACACGTACCCTAATCCTAACGGGTACCCTAAACCGAGCCCTAACCCTAACACTAACCCTAACCCTAACCCATACCCTACGCCGTACCCGAACCCCTCCCCAAACCCGTACCCTAAGCCGTACCCTAAGCCTAACCCTAAGCCTAACATTAACCCTAGGCTACCCTTGACAGCTTCTGCCTCCAATAGATTTCCTAAGCACTAGTGTTTTAAGGAACAGCTTAAAAAGAGAATCCTAATGTGATTTCTTTATAATGGGTGTGTTCCTTATCTTATCCTAGTGTCTAAACTCTTCTCCATGGCTGCACCCCCAAATAATATTGCCTTACGTGCTAAGGGGTATCTAGAGAGTGGGATAGGTTTACTAACTACCTTAACCCTAACGCGTACCCTAACCCTAACCCCTACCCTAAACCTAACACGTACCCTAATCCTAACCCGTACCCTAAACCGAGCCCTAACCCTAACACTAACCCTAACCCTAACCCTAACCCATACCCTACGCCGTACGCGCACCCTTCCCCGAACCCGTACCCTAAGCCGTACCCTAAGCCTAACCCTAAGCCTAACCCTAACCCTAGGCTACCCTTGACTGCTTCTGCCTCCAATAGATTTCCTAAGCACTAGTGTTTTAAGGAACAGCTTAAAAAGAGACTCCTAATGTGATTTCTTTATAATGGGTGTGTTCCTTATCTTATCTTAGTGTCTAAACTCTTCTCCATGGCTGCACCCCCAAATAATATTCCCTTACGTGCTAAGGGGTATCTAGAGAGTGGGATAGGTTTAATAACTACCCTAACCCTAAGGCGTACTCTAACCCTAACCCCTACCCTAACCCTAACACGTACCCTACTCCTAACCCGTACCCTAAACCGAGCCCTAACCCTAACACTAACCCTAACCCTAACCCTAACCCATACCCTACGCCGTACCCGAACCCCTCCCCAAACCCGTACCCTAAACCTAACCCTAAGCCTAACCCTAACCCTAGGCTACCCTTGACTGCTTCTGCCTCCAATAGATTTCCTAAGCACTAGTGTTTTAATGAACAGCTTAAAAAGAGAATCCTAATGTGATTTCTTTATAATGGGTGTGTTCCTTATTTATCCTAGTGTCTAAACTCTTCTCCATGGCTGGACCCCCAAATAATATTCCCTTACGTGCTAAGGGGTATCTAGAGAGTGGGATAGGTTTAAAAACTACCCTAAACCTAATGCGTACTCTAACCCTAACCCCTACCCTAACCCTAACATGTACCCTAATCCTAACGGGTACCCTAAACCGAGCCCTAACCCTAACACTAACCCTAACCCTAACCCATACCCTACGCCGTACCCGAACCCCTCCCCAAACCCGTACCCTAAGCCGTACCCTAAGCCTAACCCTAAGCCTAACATTAACCCTAGGCTACCCTTGACTGCTTCTGCCTCCAATAGATTTCCTAAGCACTAGTGTTTTAAGGAACAGCTTAAAAAGAGAATCCTAATGTGATTTCTTTATAATGGGTGTGTTCCTTATCTTAACCTAGTGTCTAAACTCTTCTCCATGGCTGCACCCCCAAATAATATTGCCTTACGTGCTAAGGGGTATCTAGAGAGTGGGATAGGTTTAATAACTACCCTAACCCTAATGCGTACTCTAACCCTAACCCCTACCCTAACACTAACACGTACCCTAATCCTAACCCGTACCCTAAACCGAGCCCTAACCCTAACACTAACACTAACCCTAACCCTAACCCATACCCTACGCCGTACCCGAACCCCTCCCCAAACCCGTACCCTAAGCCATACCCTAAGCCTAACCCTAAGCCTAACACTAACCCTAGGCTACCCTTGACTGCTTCTGCCTCCAATAGATTTCCTAAGCACTAGTGTTTTAAGGAACAGCTGAAAAAGAGAATCCTAATGTGATTTCTTTATAATGGGTGTGTTCCTTATCTTATCAGAGTGTCTAAACTCTTCTCCATGGCTGGACCCCCAAATAATATTCCTTTACGTGCTAAGGGGTATCTAGAGAGTGGGATAGGTTTACTAACTACCCTAACCCTAACGCGTACCCTAACCCTAACCCCTACCCTAAACCTAACACGTACCCTAATCCTAACCGTACCCTAAACCGAGCCCTAACCCTAACACTAACCCTAACCCTAACCCTAACCCTAACCCTAACCCATACCCTACGCCGCACGCGAACCCCTCCCCGAACCCGTACCCTAAGCCGAACCCTAAGCCTAACCCTAACCCTAGGCTACCCTTGACTGCTTCTGCCTCCAATAGATTTCCTAAGCACTAGTGTTTTAATGAACAGCTTAAAAAGAGAATCCTAATGTGATTTCTTTATAATGGGTGTGTTCCTTATCTTATCTTAGTGTCTAAACTCTTCTCCATGGCTGGACACTCAAATAATATTCCTTTACGTGCTAAGGGGTATCTAGAGAGTGGGATAGGTTTACTAACTACCCTAACCCTAACGCGTACCCTAACTCTAACCCCTACCCTAAGCCTAACACGTACCCTAATCCTAACCCGTACCCTAAACCGAGCCCTAACCCTAACACTAACCCTAACCCTAACCCTAACCCATACCCTACGCCGTACGCGCACCCTTCCCCGAACCCGTACCCTAAGCCGTATCCTAAGCCTAACCCTAAGCCTAACCCTAACCCTAGGCTACCCTTGACTGCTTCTGCCTCCAATAGATTTCCTAAGCACTAGTGTTTTAAGGAACAGCTTAAAAAGAGAATCCTAATGTGATTTCTTTATAATGGGTGTGTTCCTTATCTTATCTTAGTGTCTAAACTCTTCTCCATGGCTGCACCCCCAAATAATATTGCCTTACGTGCTAAGGGGTATCTAGAGAGTGGGATAGGTTTAATAACTACCCTAACCCTAATGCGTACTCTAACCCTAACCCCTACCCTAACCCTAACACGTACCCTAATCCTAACCCGTACCCTAAACCGAGCCCTAACCCTAACACTAACCCTAACCCTAACCCTAACCCATACCCTATGCCGTATGCGCACCCTTCCCCGAACCCGTACCCTAAGCCGTACCCTAAGCCTAACCCTAAGCCTAACCCTAACCCTAGGCTACCCTTGACTGCTTCTGCCTCCAATAGATTTCCTAAGCACTAGTGTTTTAAGGAAGAGCTTAAAAAGAGAATCCTAATGTGATTTCTTTATAATGGGTGTGTTCCTTATCTTATCTTCGTGTCTAAACTCTTCTCCATGGCTGCACCCCCAAATAATATTCCCTTACGTGCTAAGGGGTATCTAGAGAGTGGGATAGGTTTAATAACTACCCTAACCCTAAGGCGTACTCTAACCCTAACCCCTACCCTAACCCTAACACGTACCCTACTCCTAACCCGTACCCTAAACCGAGCCCTAACCCTAACACTAACCCTAACCCTAACCCTAACCCATACCCTACGCCGTACCCGAACCCCTCCCCAAACCTGTACCCTAAACCTAACCCTAAGCCTAACACTAACCCTAGGCTACCATTGACTGCTTCTGCCTCCAATAGATTTCCTAAGCACTAGTGTTTTAAGGAACAGCTTAAAAAGAGAATCCTAATGTGATTTCTTTATAATGGGTGTGTTCCTTATTTATCCTAGTGTCTAAACTCTTCTCCATGGCTGGACCCCCAAATAATATTCCCTTACGTGCTAAGGGGTATCTAGAGAGTGGGATAGGTTTAATAACTACCCTAACCCTAATGCGTACTCTAACCCTAACCCCTACCCTAACCCTAACATGTACCCTAATCCTAACGGGTACCCTAAACCGAGCCCTAACCCTAACACTAACCCTAACCCTAACCCATACCCTACGCCGTACCCGAACCCCTCCCCAAACCCGTACCCTAAGCCGTACCCTAAGCCTAACCCTAAGCCTAACATTAACCCTAGGCTACCCTTGACTGCTTCTGCCTCCAATAGATTTCCTAAGCACTAGTGTTTTAAGGAACAGCTTAAAAAGAGAATCCTAATGTGATTTCTTTATAATGGGTGTGTTCCTTATCTTAACCTAGTGTCTAAACTCTTCTCCATGGCTGCACCCCCAAATAATATTGCCTTACGTGCTAAGGGGTATCTAGAGAGTGGGATAGGTTTAATAACTACCCTAACCCTAATGCGTACTCTAACCCTAACCCCTACCCTAACACTAACACGTACCCTAATCCTAACCCGTACCCTAAACCGAGCCCTAACCCTAACACTAACACTAACCCTAACCCTAACCCATACCCTACGCCGTACCCGAACCCCTCCCCAAACCCGTACCCTAAGCCATACCCTAAGCCTAACCCTAAGCCTAACACTAACCCTAGGCTACCCTTGACTGCTTCTGCCTCCAATAGATTTCCTAAGCACTAGTGTTTTAAGGAACAGCTGAAAAAGAGAATCCTAATGTGATTTCTTTATAATGGGTGTGTTCCTTATCTTATCAGAGTGTCTAAACTCTTCTCCATGGCTGGACCCCCAAATAATATTCCTTTACGTGCTAAGGGGTATCTAGAGAGTGGGATAGGTTTACTAACTACCCTAACCCTAACGCGTACCCTAACCCTAACCCCTACCCTAAACCTAACACGTACCCTAATCCTAACCGTACCCTAAACCGAGCCCTAACCCTAACACTAACCCTAACCCTAACCCTAACCCTAACCCTAACCCATACCCTACGCCGCACGCGAACCCCTCCCCGAACCCGTACCCTAAGCCGAACCCTAAGCCTAACCCTAACCCTAGGCTACCCTTGACTGCTTCTGCCTCCAATAGATTTCCTAAGCACTAGTGTTTTAATGAACAGCTTAAAAAGAGAATCCTAATGTGATTTCTTTATAATGGGTGTGTTCCTTATCTTATCCTAGTGTCTAAACTCTTCTCCATGGCTGGACCCTCAAATAATATTCCTTTACGTGCTAAGGGGTATCTAGAGAGTGGGATAGGTTTACTAACTACCCTAACCCTAACGCGTACCCTAACTCTAACCCCTACCCTAAGCCTAACACGTACCCTAATCCTAACCCGTACCCTAAACCGAGCCCTAACCCTAACACTAACCCTAACCCTAACCCTAACCCATACCCTACGCCGTACGCGCACCCTTCCCCGAACCCGTACCCTAAGCCGTACCCTAAGCCTAACCCTAAGCCTAACCCTAACCCTAGGCTACCCTTGACTGCTTCTGCCTCCAATAGATTTCCTAAGCACTAGTGTTTTAAGGAACAGCTTAAAAAGAGAATCCTAATGTGATTTCTTTATAATGGGTGTGTTCCTTATCTTATCTTAGTGTCTAAACTCTTCTCCATGGCTGCACCCCCAAATAATATTGCCTTACGTGCTAAGGGGTATCTAGAGAGTGGGATAGGTTTAATAACTACCCTAACCCTAATGCGTACTCTAACCCTAACCCCTACCCTAACCCTAACACGTACCCTAATCCTAACCCGTACCCTAAACTGAGCCCTAACCCTAACACTAACCCTAACCCTAACCCTAACCCATACCCTATGCCGTATGCGCACCCTTCCCCGAACCCGTACCCTAAGCCGTACCCTAAGCCTAACCCTAAGCCTAACCCTAACCCTAGGCTACCCTTGACTGCTTCTGCCTCCAATAGATTTCCTAAGCACTAGTGTTTTAAGGAAGAGCTTAAAAAGAGAATCCTAATGTGATTTCTTTATAATGGGTGTGTTCCTTATCTTATCTTCGTGTCTAAACTCTTCTCCATGGCTGCACCCCCAAATAATATTCCCTTACGTGCTAAGGGGTATCTAGAGAGTGGGATAGGTTTAATAACTACCCTAACCCTAAGGCGTACTCTAACCCTAACCCCTACCCTAACCCTAACACGTACCCTACTCCTAACCCGTACCCTAAACCGAGCCCTAACCCTAACACTAACCCTAACCCTAACCCTAACCCATACCCTACGCCGTACCCGAACCCCTCCCCAAACCTGTACCCTAAACCTAACCCTAAGCCTAACACTAACCCTAGGCTACCATTGACTGCTTCTGCCTCCAATAGATTTCCTAAGCACTAGTGTTTTAAGGAACAGCTTAAAAAGAGAATCCTAATGTGATTTCTTTATAATGGGTGTGTTCCTTATTTATCCTAGTGTCTAAACTCTTCTCCATGGCTGGACCCCCAAATAATATTCCCTTACGTGCTAAGGGGTATCTAGAGAGTGGGATAGGTTTAATAACTACCCTAACCCTAATGCGTACTCTAACCCTAACCCCTACCCTAACCCTAACATGTACCCTAATCCTAACGGGTACCCTAAACCGAGCCCTAACCCTAACACTAACCCTAACCCTAACCCATACCCTACGCCGTACCCGAACCCCTCCCCAAACCCGTACCCTAAGCCGTACCCTAAGCCTAACCCTAAGCCTAACATTAACCCTAGGCTACCCTTGACTGCTTCTGCCTCCAATAGATTTCCTAAGCACTAGTGTTTTAAGGAACAGCTTAAAAAAAGAATCCTAATGTGATTTCTTTATAATGGGTGTGTTCCTTATCTTGTCTTAGTGTCTAAACTCTTCTCCATGGCTGCACCCCCAAATAATATTGCCTTACGTGCTAAGGGGTATCTAGAGAGTGGGATAGGTTTAATAACTACCCTAACCCTAATGCGTACTCTAACCCTAACCCCTACCCTAACACTAACACGTACCCTAATCCTAACCCGTACCCTAAACCGAGCCCTAACCCTAACACTAACACTAACCCTAACCCTAACCCATACCCTACGCCGTACCCGAACCCCTCCCCAAACCCGTACCCTAAGCCATACCCTAAGCCTAACCCTAAGCCTAACACTAACCCTAGGCTACCCTTGACTGCTTCTGCCTCCAATAGATTTCCTAAGCACTAGTGTTTTAAGGAACAGCTGAAAAAGAGAATCCTAATGTGATTTCTTTATAATGGGTGTGTTCCTTATCTTATCCTAGTGTCTAAACTCTTCTCCATGGCTGGACCCCCAAATAATATTCCTTTACGTGCTAAGGGGTATCTAGAGAGTGGGATAGGTTTACTAACTACCCTAACCCTAACGCGTACCCTAACCCTAACCCCTACCCTAAACCTAACACGTACCCTAATCCTAACCGTACCCTAAACTGAGCCCTAACCCTAACACTAACCCTAAACCTAACCCTAACCCTAACCCTAACCCATACCCTACGCCGTACCCGAACCCCTCCCCGAACCCGTACCCTAAGCCGAACCCTAAGCCTAACCCTAACCCTAGGCTACCCTTGACTGCTTCTGCCTCCAATAGATTTCCTAAGCACTAGTGTTTTAAGGAACAGCTGAAAAAGAGAATCCTAATGTGATTTCTTTATAATGGGTGTGTTCCTTATATTATCCTAGTGCCTAAACTCTTCTCCATGGCTGGACCCCCAAATAATATTCCTTTACGTGCTAAGGGGTATCTAGAGAGTGGGATAGGTTTAATAACTACCCTAACCCTAACGCATACCCTAACCCTAACCCCTACCCTAACACTAACACGTACCCTAATCCTAACGGGTACCCTAAACCGAGCCCTAACCCTAACACTAACCCTAACCCTAACCCATACCCTACGCCGTACCCGAACCCCTCCCCAAACCCGTAACCTAAGCCGTACCCTAAGCCTAACCCTAAGCCTAACATTAACCCTAGGCTACCCTTGACAGCTTCTGCCTCCAATAGATTTCCTAAGCACTAGTGTTTTAAGGAACAGCTTAAAAAGAGAATCCTAATGTGATTTCTTTATAATGGGTGTGTTCCTTATCTTATCCTAGTGTCTAAACTCTTCTCCATGGCTGCACCCCCAAATAATATTGCCTTACGTGCTAAGGGGTATCTAGAGAGTGGGATAGGTTTACTAACTACCTTAACCCTAACGCGTACCCTAACCCTAACCCCTACCCTAAACCTAACACGTACCCTAATCCTAACCCGTACCCTAAACCGAGCCCTAACCCTAACACTAACCCTAACCCTAACCCTAACCCATACCCTACGCCGTACGCGCACCCTTCCCCGAACCCGTACCCTAAGCCGTACCCTAAGCCTAACCCTAAGCCTAACCCTAACCCTAGGCTACCCTAGACTGCTTCTGCCTCCAATAGATTTCCTAAGCACTAGTGTTTTAAGGAACAGCTTAAAAAGAGACTCCTAATGTGATTTCTTTATAATGGGTGTGTTCCTTATCTTATCTTAGTGTCTAAACTCTTCTCCATGGCTGCACCCCCAAATAATATTCCCTTACGTGCTAAGGGGTATCTAGAGAGTGGGATAGGTTTAATAACTACCCTAACCCTAAGGCGTACTCTAACCCTAACCCCTACCCTAACCCTAACACGTACCCTACTCCTAACCCGTACCCTAAACCGAGCCCTAACCCTAACACTAACCCTAACCCTAACCCTAACCCATACCCTACGCCGTACCCGAACCCCTCCCCAAACCCGTACCCTAAACCTAACCCTAAGCCTAACCCTAACCCTAGGCTACCCTTGACTGCTTCTGCCTCCAATAGATTTCCTAAGCACTAGTGTTTTAATGAACAGCTTAAAAAGAGAATCCTAATGTGATTTCTTTATAATGGGTGTGTTCCTTATTTATCCTAGTGTCTAAACTCTTCTCCATGGCTGGACCCCCAAATAATATTCCCTTACGTGCTAAGGGGTATCTAGAGAGTGGGATAGGTTTAAAAACTACCCTAACCCTAATGCGTACTCTAACCCTAACCCCTACCCTAACCCTAACATGTACCCTAATCCTAACGGGTACCCTAAACCGAGCCCTAACCCTAACACTAACCCTAACCCTAACCCATACCCTACGCCGTACCCGAACCCCTCCCCAAACCCGTACCCTAAGCCGTACCCTAAGCCTAACCCTAAGCCTAACATTAACCCTAGGCTACCCTTGACTGCTTCTGCCTCCAATAGATTTCCTAAGCACTAGTGTTTTAAGGAACAGCTTAAAAAGAGAATCCTAATGTGATTTCTTTATAATGGGTGTGTTCCTTATCTTAACCTAGTGTCTAAACTCTTCTCCATGGCTGCACCCCCAAATAATATTGCCTTACGTGCTAAGGGGTATCTAGAGAGTGGGATAGGTTTAATAACTACCCTAACCCTAATGCGTACTCTAACCCTAACCCCTACCCTAACACTAACACGTACCCTAATCCTAACCCGTACCCTAAACCGAGCCCTAACCCTAACACTAACACTAACCCTAACCCTAACCCATACCCTACGCCGTACCCGAACCCCTCCCCAAACCCGTACCCTAAGCCATACCCTAAGCCTAACCCTAAGCCTAACACTAACCCTAGGCTACCCTTGACTGCTTCTGCCTCCAATAGATTTCCTAAGCACTAGTGTTTTAAGGAACAGCTGAAAAAGAGAATCCTAATGTGATTTCTTTATAATGGGTGTGTTCCTTATCTTATCAGAGTGTCTAAACTCTTCTCCATGGCTGGACCCCCAAATAATATTCCTTTACGTGCTAAGGGGTATCTAGAGAGTGGGATAGGTTTACTAACTACCCTAACCCTAACGCGTACCCTAACCCTAACCCCTACCCTAAACCTAACACGTACCCTAATCCTAACCGTACCCTAAACCGAGCCCTAACCCTAACACTAACCCTAACCCTAACCCTAACCCTAACCCTAACCCATACCCTACGCCGCACGCGAACCCCTCCCCGAACCCGTACCCTAAGCCGAACCCTAAGCCTAACCCTAACCCTAGGCTACCCTTGACTGCTTCTGCCTCCAATAGATTTCCTAAGCACTAGTGTTTTAATGAACAGCTTAAAAAGAGAATCCTAATGTGATTTCTTTATAATGGGTGTGTTCCTTATCTTATCTTAGTGTCTAAACTCTTCTCCATGGCTGGACACTCAAATAATATTCCTTTACGTGCTAAGGGGTATCTAGAGAGTGGGATAGGTTTACTAACTACCCTAACCCTAACGCGTACCCTAACTCTAACCCCTACCCTAAGCCTAACACGTACCCTAATCCTAACCCGTACCCTAAACCGAGCCCTAACCCTAACACTAACCCTAACCCTAACCCTAACCCATACCCTACGCCGTACGCGCACCCTTCCCCGAACCCGTACCCTAAGCCGTATCCTAAGCCTAACCCTAAGCCTAACCCTAACCCTAGGCTACCCTTGACTGCTTCTGCCTCCAATAGATTTCCTAAGCACTAGTGTTTTAAGGAACAGCTTAAAAAGAGAATCCTAATGTGATTTCTTTATAATGGGTGTGTTCCTTATCTTATCTTAGTGTCTAAACTCTTCTCCATGGCTGCACCCCCAAATAATATTGCCTTACGTGCTAAGGGGTATCTAGAGAGTGGGATAGGTTTAATAACTACCCTAACCCTAATGCGTACTCTAACCCTAACCCCTACCCTAACCCTAACACGTACCCTAATCCTAACCCGTACCCTAAACCGAGCCCTAACCCTAACACTAACCCTAACCCTAACCCTAACCCATACCCTATGCCGTATGCGCACCCTTCCCCGAACCCGTACCCTAAGCCGTACCCTAAGCCTAACCCTAAGCCTAACCCTAACCCTAGGCTACCCTTGACTGCTTCTGCCTCCAATAGATTTCCTAAGCACTAGTGTTTTAAGGAAGAGCTTAAAAAGAGAATCCTAATGTGATTTCTTTATAATGGGTGTGTTCCTTATCTTATCTTCGTGTCTAAACTCTTCTCCATGGCTGCACCCCCAAATAATATTCCCTTACGTGCTAAGGGGTATCTAGAGAGTGGGATAGGTTTAATAACTACCCTAACCCTAAGGCGTACTCTAACCCTAACCCCTACCCTAACCCTAACACGTACCCTACTCCTAACCCGTACCCTAAACCGAGCCCTAACCCTAACACTAACCCTAACCCTAACCCTAACCCATACCCTACGCCGTACCCGAACCCCTCCCCAAACCTGTACCCTAAACCTAACCCTAAGCCTAACACTAACCCTAGGCTACCATTGACTGCTTCTGCCTCCAATAGATTTCCTAAGCACTAGTGTTTTAAGGAACAGCTTAAAAAGAGAATCCTAATGTGATTTCTTTATAATGGGTGTGTTCCTTATTTATCCTAGTGTCTAAACTCTTCTCCATGGCTGGACCCCCAAATAATATTCCCTTACGTGCTAAGGGGTATCTAGAGAGTGGGATAGGTTTAATAACTACCCTAACCCTAATGCGTACTCTAACCCTAACCCCTACCCTAACCCTAACATGTACCCTAATCCTAACGGGTACCCTAAACCGAGCCCTAACCCTAACACTAACCCTAACCCTAACCCATACCCTACGCCGTACCCGAACCCCTCCCCAAACCCGTACCCTAAGCCGTACCCTAAGCCTAACCCTAAGCCTAACATTAACCCTAGGCTACCCTTGACTGCTTCTGCCTCCAATAGATTTCCTAAGCACTAGTGTTTTAAGGAACAGCTTAAAAAGAGAATCCTAATGTGATTTCTTTATAATGGGTGTGTTCCTTATCTTAACCTAGTGTCTAAACTCTTCTCCATGGCTGCACCCCCAAATAATATTGCCTTACGTGCTAAGGGGTATCTAGAGAGTGGGATAGGTTTAATAACTACCCTAACCCTAATGCGTACTCTAACCCTAACCCCTACCCTAACACTAACACGTACCCTAATCCTAACCCGTACCCTAAACCGAGCCCTAACCCTAACACTAACACTAACCCTATCCCTAACCCATACCCTACGCCGTACCCGAACCCCTCCCCAAACCCGTACTCTAAGCCATACCCTAAGCCTAACCCTAAGCCTAACACTAACCCTAGGCTACCCTTGACTGCTTCTGCCTCCAATAGATTTCCTAAGCACTAGTGTTTTAAGGAACAGCTGAAAAAGAGAATCCTAATGTGATTTCTTTATAATGGGTGTGTTCCTTATCTTATCAGAGTGTCTAAACTCTTCTCCATGGCTGGACCCCCAAATAATATTCCTTTACGTGCTAAGGGGTATCTAGAGAGTGGGATAGGTTTACTAACTACCCTAACCCTAACGCGTACCCTAACCCTAACCCCTACCCTAAACCTAACACGTACCCTAATCCTAACCGTACCCTAAACCGAGCCCTAACCCTAACACTAACCCTAACCCTAACCCTAACCCTAACCCTAACCCATACCCTACGCCGCACGCGAACCCCTCCCCGAACCCGTACCCTAAGCCGAACCCTAAGCCTAACCCTAACCCTAGGCTACCCTTGACTGCTTCTGCCTCCAATAGATTTCCTAAGCACTAGTGTTTTAATGAACAGCTTAAAAAGAGAATCCTAATGTGATTTCTTTATAATGGGTGTGTTCCTTATCTTATCCTAGTGTCTAAACTCTTCTCCATGGCTGGACACTCAAATAATATTCCTTTACGTGCTAAGGGGTATCTAGAGAGTGGGATAGGTTTACTAACTACCCTAACCCTAACGCGTACCCTAACTCTAACCCCTACCCTAAGCCTAACACGTACCCTAATCCTAACCCGTACCCTAAACCGAGCCCTAACCCTAACACTAACCCTAACCCTAACCCTAACCCATACCCTACGCCGTACGCGCACCCTTCCCCGAACCCGTACCCTAAGCCGTACCCTAAGCCTAACCCTAAGCCTAACCCTAACCCTAGGCTACCCTTGACTGCTTCTGCCTCCAATAGATTTCCTAAGCACTAGTGTTTTAAGGAACAGCTTAAAAAGAGAATCCTAATGTGATTTCTTTATAATGGGTGTGTTCCTTATCTTATCTTAGTGTCTAAACTCTTCTCCATGGCTGCACCCCCAAATAATATTGCCTTACGTGCTAAGGGGTATCTAGAGAGTGGGATAGGTTTAATAACTACCCTAACCCTAATGCGTACTCTAACCCTAACCCCTACCCTAACCCTAACACGTACCCTAATCCTAACCCGTACCCTAAACTGAGCCCTAACCCTAACACTAACCCTAACCCTAACCCTAACCCATACCCTATGCCGTATGCGCACCCTTCCCCGAACCCGTACCCTAAGCCGTACCCTAAGCCTAACCCTAAGCCTAACCCTAACCCTAGGCTACCCTTGACTGCTTCTGCCTCCAATAGATTTCCTAAGCACTAGTGTTTTAAGGAAGAGCTTAAAAAGAGAATCCTAATGTGATTTCTTTATAATGGGTGTGTTCCTTATCTTATCTTCGTGTCTAAACTCTTCTCCATGGCTGCACCCCCAAATAATATTCCCTTACGTGCTAAGGGGTATCTAGAGAGTGGGATAGGTTTAATAACTACCCTAACCCTAAGGCGTACTCTAACCCTAACCCCTACCCTAACCCTAACACGTACCCTACTCCTAACCCGTACCCTAAACCGAGCCCTAACCCTAACACTAACCCTAACCCTAACCCTAACCCATACCCTACGCCGTACCCGAACCCCTCCCCAAACCTGTACCCTAAACCTAACCCTAAGCCTAACACTAACCCTAGGCTACCATTGACTGCTTCTGCCTCCAATAGATTTCCTAAGCACTAGTGTTTTAAGGAACAGCTTAAAAAGAGAATCCTAATGTGATTTCTTTATAATGGGTATGTTCCTTATTTATCCTAGTGTCTAAACTCTTCTCCATGGCTGGACCCCCAAATAATATTCCCTTACGTGCTAAGGGGTATCTAGAGAGTGGGATAGGTTTAATAACTACCCTAACCCTAATGCGTACTCTAACCCTAACCCCTACCCTAACCCTAACATGTACCCTAATCCTAACGGGTACCCTAAACCGAGCCCTAACCCTAACACTAACCCTAACCCTAACCCATACTCTACGCCGTACCCGAACCCCTCCCCAAACCCGTACCCTAAGCCGTACCCTAAGCCTAACCCTAAGCCTAACATTAACCCTAGGCTACCCTTGACTGCTTCTGCCTCCAATAGATTTCCTAAGCACTAGTGTTTTAAGGAACAGCTTAAAAAAAGAATCCTAATGTGATTTCTTTATAATGGGTGTGTTCCTTATCTTGTCTTAGTGTCTAAACTCTTCTCCATGGCTGCACCCCCAAATAATATTGCCTTACGTGCTAAGGGGTATCTAGAGAGTGGGATAGGTTTAATAACTACCCTAACCCTAATGCGTACTCTAACCCTAACCCCTACCCTAACACTAACACGTACCCTAATCCTAACCCGTACCCTAAACCGAGCCCTAACCCTAACACTAACACTAACCCTAACCCTAACCCATACCCTACGCCGTACCCGAACCCCTCCCCAAACCCGTACCCTAAGCCATACCCTAAGCCTAACCCTAAGCCTAACACTAACCCTAGGCTACCCTTGACTGCTTCTGCCTCCAATAGATTTCCTAAGCACTAGTGTTTTAAGGAACAGCTGAAAAAGAGAATCCTAATGTGATTTCTTTATAATGGGTGTGTTCCTTATCTTATCCTAGTGTCTAAACTCTTCTCCATGGCTGGACCCCCAAATAATATTCCTTTACGTGCTAAGGGGTATCTAGAGAGTGGGATAGGTTTACTAACTACCCTAACCCTAACGCGTACCCTAACCCTAACCCCTACCCTAAACCTAACACGTACCCTAATCCTAACCGTACCCTAAACTGAGCCCTAACCCTAACACTAACCCTAAACCTAACCCTAACCCTAACCCTAACCCATACCCTACGCCGTACCCGAACCCCTCCCCGAACCCGTACCCTAAGCCGAACCCTAAGCCTAACCCTAACCCTAGGCTACCCTTGACTGCTTCTGCCTCCAATAGATTTCCTAAGCACTAGTGTTTTAATGAACAGCTTAAAAAGAGAATCCTAATGTGATTTCTTTATAATGGGTGTGTTCCTTATCTTATCCTAGTGTCTAAACTCTTCTCCATGGCTGGACCCTCAAATAATATTCCTTTACGTGCTAAGGGGTATCTAGAGAGTGGGATAGGTTTACTAACTACCCTAACCCTAATGCGTACCCTAACCCTAACCCCTACCCTAAGCCTAACACGTACCCTAATCCTAACCCGTACACTAAACCGAGCCCTAACCCTAACACTAACCCTAACCCTAACCCATACCCTACGCCGTACGCGCACCCTTCCCCGAACCCGTACCTTAAGCCGTACCCTAAGCCTAACCCTAAGCCTAACCCTAACCCTAGGCTACCCTTGACTGCTTCTGCCTCCAATAGATTTCCTAAGCACTAGTGTTTTAAGGAACAGCTTAAAAAGAGAATCCTAATGTGATTTCTTTATAATGGGTGTGTTCCTTATCTTATCCTAGTGTCTAAACTCTTCTCCATGGCTGGACCCTCAAATAATATTCCTTTACGTGCTAAGGGGTATCTAGAGAGTGGGATAGGTTTACTAACTACCATAACCCTAACGCGTACCCTAACCCTAACCCCTACCCTAACCCTAACACGTACCCTAATCCTAACCCGAACCCAAAACCGATCCCTAACCCTAACACTAACCCTAACCCTAACTCAAACCCATACCCTACGACGAACCCGTACCCTAAGCCTTACCCTAAGCCTAACCCTAAGCCTAACCCTAACCCTAGGCTACCCTTGACTGCTTCTGCCTCCAATAGCTTTCCTAAGCACTAGTGTTTTAAGGAACAGCTTAAAAAGAGAATCCTAATGTGAGTTCTTTATAATGGGTGTGTCCCTTATCTTATCCTAGTGTTTAAACTCTTCTCCAAGGCTGGACCCCCAAATAATATTCCTTTACGTGCTAAGGGGTATCTAGAGAGTGGGATAGGTTTAATAAATACCCTAACCCTAAAGCGTACCCTAACCCTAACCCTAACACGTACCCTAATCCTAACCCGTTCCCTGAACCGAGCCCTAACCCTAACACTAACCCTAACACTAACCCTAACCCATACCCTACGCCGTAACCGAACCCTTCCCCGAAACCGTACCATAAGCCGTACTCTAAGCCTAACCCTAAGCCTAACCCTAACCCTAGGCTACCCTTGACTGCTTCTGCCTCCAATAGATTTCCTAAGCACTAGTGTTTTAAGGAACAGCTGAAAAAGAGAATCCTAATGTGATTTCTTTATAATGGGTGTGTTCCTTATATTATCCTAGTGCCTAAACTCTTCTCCATGGCTGGGCCCCCAAATAATATTCCTTTACGTGCTAAGGGGTATCTAGAGAGTGGGATAGGTTTAATAACTACCCTAACCCTAACGCATACCCTAACCCTAACCCCTACCCTAACCCTAACACGTACCCTAATCCTAACCCGTACCCTGAACCGAGCCCTAACCCTAACACTAACCCTAACCCTAACCCTAACCCATACCCTACGCCGTACCCGCACCCCTCACCGAACCCGTACCCTAAGCCGTACCCTAAGCCTAACCCTAAGCCTAACCCTAACCCTAGGCTACCCTTGACTGCTTCTGCCTCCAGTAGATTTCCTAAGCACTAGTGTTTTAAGGAACAGCTTAAAAAGAGAATCCTAATGTGATTTCTTTATAATGGGTGTGTTCCTTATCTTATCTTAGTGTCTAAACTCTTCTCCATGGCTGCACCCCCAAATAATATTCCCTTACGTGCTAAGGGGTATCTAGAGAGTGGGATAGGTTTAATAACTACCCTAACCCTAATGCGTACTCTAACCCTAACCCGTACCCTAACCCTAACATGTACCCTAATCCTAACAGGTACCGTAAACCGAGCCCTAACCCTAACACTAACCCTAACCCATACCCTACGCCGTACCCGAACCCCTCCCCAAACCCGTACCCTAAGCCGTACCCTAAGCCTAACCCTAAGCCTAACACTAACCCTAGGCTACCCTTGACTGCTTCTGCCTCCAATAGATTTCCTAAGCACTAGTGTTTTAAGGAACAGCTTAAAAAGAGAATCCTAATGTGATTTCTTTATAATGGGTGTGTTCCTTATTTATCCTAGTGTCTAAACTCTTCTCCATGGCTGGACCCCCAAATAATATTCCTTTACGTGCTAAGGGGTATCTAGAGAGTGGGATAGGTTTAATAACTACCCTAACCCTAACGTGTACTCTAACCCTAACCCCTACCCTAACCCTAACACGTACCCTAATCCTAACCCGTACCCTAAACCGAGCCCTAACCCTAACACTAACCCTAACCCTAACCCATACCCTACGCCGTACCCGAACCCCTCCCCGAACCCGTACCCTAAGCCTAACCCTAAGCCTAACCCTAACCCTAGGCTACCCTTGACTGCTTCTGCCTCCAATAGATTTCCTAAGCACTAGTGTTTTAAGGAACAGCTGAAAAAGAGAATCCTAATGTGATTTCTTTATAATGGGTGTGTTCCTTATCTTATCCTAGTGTCTAAACTCTTCTCCATGGCAGGACCCCCAAATAATACTCCTTTACGTGCTAAGGGGTATCTAGAGAGTGGGATAGGATTACTAACTACCCTAACCCTAACGCGTACCCTAACCCTAACCCCTACCCTAACCCTAACACGTACCCTAATCCTAACCCGTACCCTAAACCGATCCCTAACCCTAACACTAACCCTAACCCTAACCCAAACCCATACCCTACGCCGAACCCGTACCCTAAGCCTTACCCTAAGCCTAACCCTAAGCCTAACCTTAACCCTAGGCTACCCTTGACTGCTTCTGCCTCCAATAGCTTTCCTAAGCACTAGTGTTTTAAGGAACAGCTTAAAAAGAGAATCCTAATGTGAGTTCTTTATAATGGGTGTGTTCCTTATCTTATCCTAGTGTTTAAACTCTTCTCCATGGCTGGACCCCCAAATAATATTCCTTTACGTGCTAAGGGGTATCTAGAGAGTGGGACAGGTTTAATAAATACCCTAACCCTAAAGCGTACCCTAACCCTAACCCCTACCCTAACACTAACACGTACCCTAATCCTAACCCGTACCCTGAACCGAGCCCTAACCCTAACACTAACCCTAACCCTAACCCTAACCCATACCCTACGCCGTACCCGCACCCTTCACCGAACCCGTACCCTAAGCCGTACCCTAAGCCTAACCCTAAGCCTAACCCTAACCCTAGGCTACCCTTGACTGCTTCTGCCTCCAGTAGATTTCCTAAGCACTAGTGTTTTAAGGAACAGCTTAAAAAGAGAATCCTAATGTGATTTCTTTATAATGGGTGTGTTCCTTATCTTATCTTAGTGTCTAAACTCTTCTCCATGGCTGCACCCCCAAATAATATTCCCTTACGTGCTAAGGGGTATCTAGAGAGTGGGATAGGTTTAATAACTACCCTAACCCTAATGCGTACTCTAACCCTAACCCGTACCCTAACCCTAACATGTACCCTAATCCTAACAGGTACCGTAAACCGAGCCCTAACCCTAACACTAACCCTAACCCATACCCTACGCCGTACCCGAACCCCTCCCCAAACCCGTACCCTAAGCCGTACCCTAAGCCTAACCCTAAGCCTAACACTAACCCTAGGCTACCCTTGACTGCTTCTGCCTCCAATAGATTTCCTAAGCACTAGTGTTTTAAGGAACAGCTTAAAAAGAGAATCCTAATGTGATTTCTTTATAATGGGTGTGTTCCTTATTTATCCTAGTGTCTAAACTCTTCTCCATGGCTGGACCCCCAAATAATATTCCTTTACGTGCTAAGGGGTATCTAGAGAGTGGGATAGGTTTAATAACTACCCTAACCCTAACGTGTACTCTAACCCTAACCCCTACCCTAACCCTAACACGTACCCTAATCCTAACCCGTACCCTAAACCGAGCCCTAACCCTAACACTAACCCTAACCCTAACCCATACCCTACGCCGTACCCGAACCCCTCCCCGAACCCGTACCCTAAGCCTAACCCTAAGCCTAACCCTAACCCTAGGCTACCCTTGACTGCTTCTGCCTCCAATAGATTTCCTAAGCACTAGTGTTTTAAGGAACAGCTGAAAAAGAGAATCCTAATGTGATTTCTTTATAATGGGTGTGTTCCTTATCTTATCCTAGTGTCTAAACTCTTCTCCATGGCAGGACCCCCAAATAATACTCCTTTACGTGCTAAGGGGTATCTAGAGAGTGGGATAGGATTACTAACTACCCTAACCCTAACGCGTACCCTAACCCTAACCCCTACCCTAACCCTAACACGTACCCTAATCCTAACCCGTACCCTAAACCGATCCCTAACCCTAACACTAACCCTAACCCTAACCCAAACCCATACCCTACGCCGAACCCGTACCCTAAGCCTTACCCTAAGCCTAACCCTAAGCCTAACCTTAACCCTAGGCTACCCTTGACTGCTTCTGCCTCCAATAGCTTTCCTAAGCACTAGTGTTTTAAGGAACAGCTTAAAAAGAGAATCCTAATGTGAGTTCTTTATAATGGGTGTGTTCCTTATCTTATCCTAGTGTTTAAACTCTTCTCCATGGCTGGACCCCCAAATAATATTCCTTTACGTGCTAAGGGGTATCTAGAGAGTGGGATAGGTTTAATAAATACCCTAACCCTAAAGCGTACCCTAACCCTAACCCCTACCCTAACACTAACACGTACCCTAATCCTAACCCGTACCCTGAACCGAGCCCTAACCCTAACACTAACCCTAACACTAACCCTAACCCATACCCTATGCCGTAACCGAACACCTCCCCGAACCCGTACCCTAAGCCGTACCCTAAGCCTAACTCTAAGCCTAACCCTAACCCTAGGCTACCCTTGAATGCTTCTGCCTCCAATTGATTTCCTAAGCACTAGTGTTTTAAGGAACAGCTGAAAAAGGGAATCCTAATGTGATTTCTTTATAATGGGTGTGTTCCTTATCTTATCCTAGTGTCTAAACTCTTCTCCATGGCTGGACCCCCAAATAATATTCCTTTACGTGCTAAGGGTATCTAGAGAGTGGGATAGGTTTAATAACTACCCTAACCCTAACGCGTACCCTAACCCTAACCCCTACCCTAACCCTAACACGTACCCTAATCCTAACCCGTACCCTAAACCGAGCTCTAAAGCTAAAACTAACCCTAACACTAACCCTAACCCATACCCTACGCCGTACCCTAACCCCTCCCCGAGCCCGTACCCTAAGACGTACCCTAACCCTAACCCTAAGCCTAAACCTAACACTAGGCTACCCTTGACTGCTTCTGCCTCCAATAGATTTCCTAAGCACTAGTGTTTGAAGGAACAGAAATAAGTCACACAGAAAAGGACACTTCTCATAAGGTATCACTTATAGAGGGAATGTAAAAACCGTTACACTTGAACTGAATTACAAAACAGAACAGAGTCACACATTCAGAAAACACACTATGGCTGCTTAACGGGAAAGGTGAGGTGGGGTGATACATAAAACATGGGTTTCAAATTAGCTCAGATACCGTTCCATAAACCCAATATGTAATAGACAAGACCTACTCCTTGCTCAGAGAACTGGACTCAACACGCCCTATTCACCGCACAAGAATATATCTGACTAGTAATAATCTTAAAACCTATGTATTGATATCTCTCTGTTAGTGTGTCAAGTGGGTGTAAAGTGGCATAAACACAGCATTGAAAAGCACCTAAACCCCATTATAAAAATAAATTACTTTGAAAAACCCATGAAACAAAGACGGTGAAAGAGAGAGAAATTCTTACACAATTCCTTCAGGGGCTGTGATGCAACCTGGATTGACCATATCTAGACCCACAGCTGGATGAGACATAAGGGTGGACACTCTTGGGGCTGAGAGGTTTGGTGAGGTTGGGTGAGCAAACGCAGACCCTTTAAAGTAATACTGCGTGGTACCCATCGCATGGGTCCCAAATCTCCAGGTTCAAGGGCATCTTCCTACATCAAAAACATGCATGAGAAACCCAGAAGATGGTACACCGTGTGATGGGGAAAGGTTTCTATAACGCACCTCATTTCTCATCTCCTTGTGCCCGGGTTCGCCATTCCAGCCGCTTTACTAGCAATCTCCCTACTTGGAGCATCAGCACCTTTAACCTCCTGTTTCGTACAGGTTCCAATTTGTCCTGAGGATGAACGGGAAGACGTGGAACCAATGAGAGACTAGCTCTTGGTGTTGGGACATGCACAGGTCACTCTATTTTCCCATCAGGAAGAAGAATTAACCACAGGCTCAGCCAGCGCCCGGGAACAAGAACAGGGCCTGAAGCCATCCTGCGCTTTTGCAGCCAGCTCCCAAAAAAGCGAGTTGTAAAATGGAGCTTCAGGGCACTGCAATTCACAAACCTGCAGAGTTATAAATGATAACTCTCGTCCACAAATGTATTGAGGGAAGGCAAAGAAGAGGATTTGAAATCAAGGCAGAATTGCACGAAACAGATTTCAGGAGGTAGATTCGAATCTCCTTTAAAGCACATGAAAAGCGGCAATACCTCGACAATGATGCCCTTGGCCAAAAAGGGCGTATGCGTTTTTTCCTGAATATATTCAGGAAAAAACGCATACGCCCTTTTTGGCCAACCAAGCAACCTGGAAAGGCAAATCAGCGCTACAAAGAAGTCTCGCTTCCCATCGGTCAAAAGGGCCATGCTGAAAAAAGTGTCAAAACCAGAAATGCAGGACAGGCCATGGAGAAATGGGAGCCTTGCTACACTGATGGGCGGAATGTAAATTGCCAACAGCCACTCTGGAGAAGTGTACGGTGTGTCCTGAAACATCTGAAAAACACAGCTTAGAGAGCATAGGGCACTTCCACTCATGGGGGTATAAATTGGGAACATTAAAAATCTGCAAGACACAAGCACCCCAAAGTTGAGGGCTGCTCTGTTGACAAGGACCTCCACTTCATTCCACCTTAAATATCCCAGGAAAGAGAAAAATGGATAAAGAAGTTGTGGTCCTTATGTACAATGGAATATCACTCAGCCATGAAATCAATGTCATAAGGTTAGTAGCAGCATGATGAGTGGATTTAGGTACGACAATTCTAAGTGAAATAAGTCACACAGAAAAGGACACTTCTCATAAGGTATCACTGATAGAGGGAATGTAAAAACCGTTACACTTGAACTGAATTACAAAACAGAACAGAGTCACACATGCAGAAAACAGACTATGGCTGCTTAACGGGAAAGGTGAGGTGGGGTGATACATAAAACAAGGGTATCAAATTAGCTCAGATACCGTTCCATAAACCCAATATGTAATAGACAAGACCTACTCCTAGCTCAGAGAACTGGACTCAACACGCCTTATTCACCACACAAGAATATATCAGACTAGTAATAATCTTAAAACCTATGTATTAATATCTCTCTGTTAGTGTGTCAAATGGGTGTAAAGCGGCATAAACACAGCCGTGAAAAGCAGCTAAACCCCATTATGAAAATAAATTACTTTGAAAAACCCATGAAACAACAACAGTGAAAGAGATAGAAATTGTTACACAATGCCTTCAGGGGCTGTGATGCAACCTGGATTGACCATATCTAGACCCACAGCTGGATGAGACATAAGGGTGGACACTCTTGGGGCTGAGAGGTTTGGTGAGGTTGGGTGAGCAAACGCAGACCCTTTAAAGTAATACTGCGTGGTACCCATCGCATGGGTCCCAAATCTCCAGGTTCAAGGGCATCTTCCTACATCGAAAACATGCATGAGAAACCCAGAAGATGGTACACCGTGTGATGGGGAAAGGTTTCTAAAATGCACCTCATTTCTCATCTCCTTGTGCCCGGGTTCGCCATTCCAGCCGCTTTACTAGCAATCTCCCTACTTGGAGCATCAGCACCTTTAACCTCCTGTTCCGTACAGGTTGCAATTTGTCCTGAGGATGAACGGGAAGACGTGGAACCAACGGGAGACTAGCTCTTGGTGTTGGGACAGGCACAGGTCACTCTATTTTCCCATCAGGAAGAGGAATTAACCACAGGCTCAGCCTGCCCCCCGGAACCAGAACAGGGCCTGAAGCCATCCTGTGCTTTTGCGGCCAGCTCCCAAAAAAGCGAGTTGTAAAATGGAGGTTCAGGGCACTGCAATTCACAAACCTGCAGAGTTATAAATGATAACTCTCGTCCACAAATATATTGAGGGAAGGCAAAGAAGAGGATTTGAAATCAAGGCAGAATTGCAGGAAACAGATTTCAGGAGGTAGATTCGAATCGCCTTTAAAGCACATGAAAAGCGGCAAAACGTTGACAATGATGCCCTTGTCCAAAAAGGGCGTATGCATTTTTTACTGAATATATTCAGAAAAAAACGCATACGCCGTTTTTGGCCAACCAAGCAACCTGGAAAGGCCAATCAGCGCTACAAAGGAGACTCGCTACCCATCGGTCAAAAGGGCCATGCTGAAAAAAGTGTCAAAACCAGAAAAGCAGGACAGGCCATGGAGAAATGGGAGCCTTGCTACAGTTATGGGCGGGATGTAAATTGCCAACAGCCACTCTGGAGAAGTGTACGGTGAGTCCTGAAATATCTAAAAAACACAGCTTAGAGAGCATAGGGCACTTCCACGCATGGGGGTATAAATTGGGAAAATGAAAAATCTGCAAGACACAAGCACCCCAAAGTTGAGGGCTGCTCTGTTGGCAAGGACCTCCACTTCATTCCACCTTAAATATCCCAGGAAAGAGAAAAATGGATAAAGAAGTTGTGGTCCTTATGTACAATGGAATATCACTCAGCCATGAAATCAATGTCATAAGGTTAGTAGCAGCATGATGAGTGGATTTAGGTACGACGATTCTAAGTGAAATAAGTCACACAGAAAAGGACACTTCTCATAAGGTATCACTGATAGAGGGAATGTAAAAACCGTTACATTTGAACTGAATTACAAAACAGAACAGAGTCACACATGCAGAAAACAGACTATGGCTGCTTAACGGGAAAGGTGAGGTGGGGTGATACATAAAACAAGGGTATCAAATTAGCTCAGATACCGTTCCATAAACCTTATATGTAATAGACAACACCTACTCCTAGCTCAGAGAACTGGACTCAACACGCCCTATTCACCACACAAGAATATATCTGACTAGTAATAATCTTAAAACCTATGTATTAATATCTCTCTGTTAGTGTGTCAAATGGGTGTAAAGCGGCATAAACACAGCAGTGAAAAGCAGCTAAACCCCATTATGAAAATAAATTACTTTGAAAAACCCATGAAACAACAACAGTGAAAGAGATAGAAATTGTTACACAATGCCTTCAGGGGCTGTGATGCAACCTGGATTGACCATATCTAGACCCACAGCTGGATGAGACATAAGGGTGGACACTCTTGGGGCTGAGAGGTTTGGTGAGGTTGGGTGAGCAAACGCAGACCCTTTAAAGTAATACTGCGTGGTACCCTTCGCATGGGTCCCAAATCTCCAGGTTCAAGGGCATCTTCCTACATCGAAAACATGCATGAGAAACCCAGAAGATGGTACACCGTGTGATGGGGAAAGGTTTCTAAAATGCACCTCATTTCTCATCTCCTTGTGCCCGGGTTCGCCATTCCAGCCGCTTTACTAGCAATCTCCCTACTTGGAGCATCAGCACCTTTAACCTCCTGTTCTGTACAGGTTGCAATTTGTCCTGAGGATGAACGGGAAGACGTGGAACCAACGAGAGACTAGCTCTTGGTGTTGGGACAGGCACAGGTCACTCTATTTTCCCATCAGGAAGAAGAATTAACCACAGGCTCAGCCTGCCCCCCGGAACCAGAACAGGGCCTGAAGCCATCCTGTGTTTTGCGGCCAGCTCCCAAAAAAGCGAGTTGTAAAATGGAGGTTCAGGGCACTGCAATTCACAAACCTGCAGAGTTATAAATGATAACTCTCGTCCACAAATGTATTGAGGGAAGGCAAAGAAGAGGATTTGAAATCAAGGCAGAATTGCAGGAAACAGATTTCAGGAGGTAGATTCGAATCGCCTTTAAAGCACATGAAAAGCGGCAAAACGTTGACAATGATGCCCTTGGCCAAAAAGGGCGTATGCGTTTTTTCCTGAATATATTCAGGAAAAAACGCATACGCCCTTTTTGGCCAACCAAGCAACCTGGAAAGGCAAATCAGCGCTACAAAGGAGACTCGATACCCATCAGTCAAAAGGGCCATGCTGAAAAAAGTGTCAAAACCAGAAATGCAGGACAGGCCATGGAGAAATGGGAGCCTTGCTACACTGATGGGCGGGATGTAAATTGCCAACAGCCACTCTGGAGAAGTGTACGGTGTGTCCTAAAACATCTGAAAAACACAGTTAGAGAGCATAGGGCACTTCCACTCATGGCGGTATAAATTGGGAAAATGAAAAATCTGCAAGACACAAGCACCCCAAAGTTGAGGGCTGCTCTGTTGGCAAGGACCTCCACTTCATTCCACCTTAAATATCCCAGGAAAGAGAAAAATGGATAAAGAAGTTGTGGTCCTTATGTACAATGGAATATCACTCAGCCATGAAATCAATGTCATAAGGTTAATAGCAGCATGATGAGTGGATTTAGGTACGACGATTCTAAGTGAAATAAGTCACACAGAAAAGGACACTTCTCATAAGGTATCACTTATAGAGGGAATGTAAAAACCGTTACACTTGAACTGAATTACAAAACAGAACAGAGTCACACATGCAGAAAACACACTATGGCTGCTTAACGGGAAAGGTGAGGTGGGGTGATACATAAAACAAGGGTTTCAAATTAGCTCAGATACCGTTCCATAAACCCAATATGTAATAGACAAGACCTACTCCTTGCTCAGAGAACTGGACTCAACACGCCCTATGCACCGCACAAGAATATATCTGACTAGTAATTATCTTAAAACCTATGTATTGATATCTCTCTGTTAGTGTGTCAAGTGGGTGTAAAGCGGCATAAACACAGCATTGAAAAGCAGCTAAACCCCATTATAAAAATAAATTACTTTGAAAAACCCATGAAACAAAGACGGTGAAAGAGAGAGAAATTCTTACACAATGCGTTCAGGGGCTGTGATGCAACCTGGATTGACCATATCTAGACCCACAGCTGGATGAGACATAAGGGTGGACACTCTTGGGGCTGAGAGGTTTGGTGAGGTTGGGTGAGCAAACGCAGACCCTTTAAAGTAATACTGCGTGGTACCCATCGCATGGGTCCCAAATCTCCAGGTTCAAGGGCATCTTCCTACATCGAAAACATGCATGAGAAACCCAGAAGATGGTACACCGTGTGATGGGGAAAGGTTTCTATAACGCACCTCATTTCTCATCTCCTTGTGCCCGGGTTCGCCATTCCAGCCGCATTACTAGCAATCTCCCTACGTGGAGCATCAGCACCTTTAACCTCCTGTTTCGTACAGGTTGCAATTTGTCCTGAGGATGAACGGGAAGACGTGGAACCAATGAGAGACTAGCTCTTGGTGTTGGGAAAGACACAGGTCACTCTATTTTCCCATCAGGAAGAAGAATTAACCACAGGCTTAGCCTGCCCCCCGGAACCAGAACAGGGCCTGAAGCCATCATGCGCTTTTGCAGCCAGCTCCCAAAAAAGCGAGTTGTAAAATGGAGGTTCAGGGCACTGCAATTCACAAACCTGCAGAGTTATAAATGATAACTCTCGTCCACAAATATATTGAGGGAAGGCAAAGAAGAGGATTTGAAATCAAGGCAGAATTGCAGGAAACAGATTTCAGGAGGTAGATTCGAATCGCCTTTAAAGCACATGAAAAGCGGCAAAATGTTGACAATGATGCCCTTGGCCAAAAAGGGCGTATGCGTTTTTTCCTGAATATATTCAGGAAAAAACGCATACGCCCTTTTTGGCCAACCAAGCAACCTGGAAAGGCAAATCAGCGCTACAAAGGAGACTCGATACCCATCGGTCAAAAGGGCCATGCTGAAAAAAGTGTCAAAACCAGAAATGCAGGACAGGCCATGGAGAAATGGGAGCCTTGCTACACTGATGGGCGGGATGTAAATTGCCAACAGCTACTCTGGAGAAGTGTACGGTGTGTCCTGAAACATCTGAAAAACACAGCTTAGAGAGCATAGGGCACTTCCACTCATGGGGGTATAAATTGGGAAAATTAAAAATCAGCAAGACACAAGCACCCCAAAGTTGAGGGCTGCTCTGTTGACAAGGACCTCCACTTCATTCCACCTTAAATATCCCAGGAAAGAGAAAAATGGATAAAGAAGTTGTTGTCCTTATGTACAATGGAATATCACTCAGCCATGAAATCAATGTCATAAGGTTAGTAGCAGCATGATGAGTGGATTTAGGTACGACGATTCTAAGTGAAATAATTCACACAGAAAAGGACACTTCTCATAAGGTATCACTTATAGAGGGAATGTAAAAACCGTTACACTTGAACTGAATTACAAAACAGAACAGAGTCACACATGCAGAAAACACACTATGGCTGCTTAACGGGAAAGGTGAGGTGGGGTGATACATAAAACAAGGGTATCAAATTAGCTCAGATACCGTTCCATAAACCCAATATGTAATAGACAAGACCTACTCCTTGCTCAGAGAACTGGACTCAACACGCCCTATTCACCACACAAGAATATATCTGACTAGTAATAATCTTAAAACCTATGTATTAATATCTCTCTGTTAGTGTGTCAAGTGGGTGTAAAGCGGCATAAACACAGCAGTGAAAAGCAGCTAAACCCCATTATGAAAATAAATTACTTTGAAACACCCATGAAACAACAACACTGAAAGAGATAGAAATTGTTACACAATGCCTTCAGGGGCTGTGATGCAACCTGGATTGACCATATCTAGACCCACAGCTGGATGAGACATAAGGGTGGACACTCTTGGGGCTGAGAGGTTTGGTGAGGTTGGGTGAGCAAACGCAGACCCTTTAAAGTAATACTGCGTGGTACCCATCGCATGGGTCCCAAATCTCCAGATTCAAGGGCATCTTCCTACATCGAAAACATGCAGGAGAAACCCAGAAGATGGTACACCCTGTGATGGGGAAAGGTTTCTAAAACGCACCTCATTTCTCATCTCCTTGTGCCCGGGTTCGCCATTCCAGCCGCTCTACTAGCAATCTCCCTACTTGGAGCATCAGCACCTTTAACCTCCTGTTCCGTACAGGTTGCAATTTGTCCTGAGGATGAACGGGAAGACGTGGATCCAACGAGAGACTAGCTCTTGGTGTTGGGACAGGCACAGGTCACTCTATTTTCCCATCAGGAAGAAGAATTAACCACAGGCTCAGCCTGCCCCCCAGAACCAGAACAGGGCCTGAAGCCATCCTGTGCTTTTGCGGCCAGATCCCAAAAAAGCGAGTTGTAAAATGGAGGTTCAGGCCACTGCAATTCACCAACCTGCAGAGTTATAAATGATAACTCTCGTCCACAAATATATTGAGGGAAGGCAAAGAAGAGGATTTGAAATCAAGGCAGAATTGCAGGAAACAGATTTCAGGAGGTAGATTCGAATCGCCTTTAAAGCACATGAAAAGCGGGAAAATGTTGACAATGATGCCCTTGGCCAAAAAGGGCATATGCGTTTTTTCGTGAATATATTCAGGAAAAAACGCATACGCCCTTTTTGGCCAACCAAGCAACCTGGAAAGGCAAATCAGAGCTACCAAGAAGTCTCGCTTCCCATTGGTCAAAAGGGCCATGCTGAAAAAAGTGTCAAAACCAGAAATGCAGGACAGGCCATGGAGAAATGGGAGCCTTGCTACACTGATGGGCGGGATGTAAATTGCCAACAGCCACTTTGGAGAAGTGTACGGTGTGTCCTGAAACATCTGAAAAACACAGCTTAGAGAGCATAGGGCACTTCCACTCATGGGGGTATAAATTGGGAAAATTAAAAATCAGCAAGACACAAGCACCCCAAAGTTGAGGGCTGCTCTGTTGACAAGGACCTCCACTTCATTCCACCTTAAATATCCCAGGAAAGAGAAAAATGGATAAAGAAGTTGTGGTCCTTATGTACAAAGTAATATCACTCAGCCATGAAATCAATGTCATAAGGTTAGTACCAGCATGATGAGTGGATTTAGGTACGACGATTCTAAGTGAAATAAGTCACACAGAAAAGGACACTTCTCATAAGGTATCACTTTTAGAGGGAATTTAAAAACCGTTACACTTGAACTGAATTACAAAACAGAACAGAGTCACACATGCAGAAAACACACTATGGCTGCTTAACGGGAAAGGTGAGGTGGGGTGATACATAAAACAAGGGTATCAAATTAGCTCAGATACCGTTCCATAAACCCAATATGTAATAGACAAGACCTACTCCTTGCTCAGAGAACTGGACTCAACACGCCCTATTCACCCCAAAAGAATATATCTGACTAGTAATTATCTTAAAACCTATGTATTGATATCTCTCTGTTAGTGTGTCAAGCGGGTGTAAAGCGGCATAAACACAACCGTGAAAAGCAGCTAAACCCCATTATGAAAATAAATTACTTTGAAAAACCCATGAAACAACGACAGTGAAAGAGATAGAAATTCATACACAATGAGTTCAGGGGCTGTGATGCAACCTGGATTGACCATATCTAGACCCACAGCTGGATGAGACATAAGGGTGGACACTCTTGGGGCCGAGAGATTTGGTGAGGTTGGGTGAGCAAACGCAGACCCTTTAAAGTAATACTGTGTGGTACCCATCGCATGGGTCCCAAATCTCCAGGTTCAAGGGCATGTTCCTACATCGAAAACATGCATGGGAAACCCAGAAGATGGTACACCGTGTGATGGGGAAAGGTTTCTATAACGCACCTCATTTCTCATCTCCTTGTGCCCGGGTTCGCCATTCCAGCCGCTTTACTAGCAATCTCCCTACTTGGAGCATCAGCACCTTTAACCTCCTGTTTCGTACAGGTTGCAATTTGTCCTGAGGATGAACGGGAAGACGTGGAACCAATGAGAGACTAGCTCTTGGTGTTGGGAAAGACACAGGTCACTCTATTTTCCCATCAGGAAGAAGAATTAACCACAGGCTCAGCCTGCCCCCCGGAACCAGAACAGGGCCTGAAGCCATCATGCGCTTTTGCAGCCAGCTCCCAAAAAAGCGAGTTGTAAAATGGAGGTTCAGGGCACTGCAATTCACAAACCTGCAGAGTTATAAATGATAACTCTCGTCCACAAATATATTGAGGGAAGGCAAAGAAGAGGATTTGAAATCAAGGCAGAATTGCAGGAAACAGATTTCAGGAGGTAGATTCGAATCGCCTTTAAAGCACATGAAAAGCGGCAAAATGTTGACAATGATGCCCTTAGCCAAAAAGGGCGTATGCGTTTTTTCCTGAATATATTCAGGAAAAAACGCATACGCCCTTTTTGGCCAACCAAGCAACCTGGAAAGGCAAATCAGCGCTACAAAGAAGTCTCGCTTCCCATCGGTCAAAAGGGCCATGCTGAAAAAAGTGTCAAAACCAGAAATGCAGGACAGGCCATGGAGAAATGGGAGCCTTGCTACACTGATGGGCGGGATGTAAATTGCCAACAGCCACTTTGGAGAAGTGTACGGTGTGTCCTGAAACATCTGAAAAACACAGCTTAGAGAGCATAGGGCACTTCCACTCATGGGGGTATAAATTGGGAAAATTAAAAATCAGCAAGACACAAGCACCCCAAAGTTGAGGGCTGCTCTGTTGACAAGGACCTCCACTTCATTCCACCTTAAATATCCCAGGAAAGAGAAAAATGGATAAAGAAGTTGTGGTCCTTATGTACAAAGTAATATCACTCAGCCATGAAATCAATGTCATAAGGTTAGTACCAGCATGATGAGTGGATTTAGGTACGACGATTCTAAGTGAAATAAGTCACACAGAAAAGGACACTTCTCATAAGGTATCACTTTTAGAGGGAATTTAAAAACCGTTACACTTGAACTGAATTACAAAACAGAACAGAGTCACACATGCAGAAAACACACTATGGCTGCTTAACGGGAAAGGTGAGGTGGGGTGATACATAAAACAAGGGTATCAAATTAGCTCAGATACCGTTCCATAAACCCAATATGTAATAGACAAGACCTACTCCTTGCTCAGAGAACTGGACTCAACACGCCCTATTCACCCCAAAAGAATATATCTGACTAGTAATAATCTTAAAACCTATGTATTGATATCTCTCTGTTAGTGTGTCAAGTGGGTGTAAAGCGGCATAAACACAGCATTGAAAAGCAGCTAAACCCCATTATAAAAATAAATTACTTTGAAAAACCCATGAAACAAAGACGGTGAAAGAGAGAGAAATTCTTACACAATGCGTTCAGGGGCTGTGATGCAACCTGGATTGACCATATCTAGACCCACAGCTGGATGAGACATAAGGGTGGACACTCTTGGGGCTGAGAGGTTTGGTGAGGTTGGGTGAGCAAACGCAGACCCTTTAAAGTAATACTGCGTGGTACCCATCGCATGGGTCCCAAATCTCCAGGTTCAAGGGCATCTTCCTACATCGAAAACATGCATGAGAAACCCAGAAGATGGTACACCGTGTGATGGGGAAAGGTTTCTATAACGCACCTCATTTCTCATCTCCTTGTGCCCGGGTTCGCCATTCCAGCCGCATTACTAGCAATCTCCCTACTTGGAGCATCAGCACCTTTAACCTCCTGTTTCGTACAGGTTGCAATTTGTCCTGAGGATGAACGGGAAGACGTGGAACCAATGAGAGACTAGCTCTTGGTGTTGGGAAAGACACAGGTCACTCTATTTTCCCATCAGGAAGAAGAATTAACCACAGGCTTAGCCTGCCCCCCGGAACCAGAACAGGGCCTGAAGCCATCATGCGCTTTTGCAGCCAGCTCCCAAAAAAGCGAGTTGTAAAATGGAGGTTCAGGGCACTGCAATTCACAAACCTGCAGAGTTATAAATGATAACTCTCGTCCACAAATATATTGAGGGAAGGCAAAGAAGAGGATTTGAAATCAAGGCAGAATTGCAGGAAACAGATTTCAGGAGGTAGATTCGAATCGCCTTTAAAGCACATGAAAAGCGGCAAAATGTTGACAATGATGCCCTTGGCCAAAAAGGGCGTATGCGTTTTTTCCTGAATATATTCAGGAAAAAACGCATACGCCCTTTTTGGCCAACCAAGCAACCTGGAAAGGCAAATCAGCGCTACAAAGGAGACTCGATACCCATCGGTCAAAAGGGCCATGCTGAAAAAAGTGTCAAAACCAGAAATGCAGGACAGGCCATGGAGAAATGGGAGCCTTGCTACACTGATGGGCGGGATGTAAATTGCCAACAGCTACTCTGGAGAAGTGTACGGTGTGTCCTGAAACATCTGAAAAACACAGCTTAGAGAGCATAGGGCACTTCCACTCATGGGGGTATAAATTGGGAAAATTAAAAATCAGCAAGACACAAGCACCCCAAAGTTGAGGGCTGCTCTGTTGACAAGGACCTCCACTTCATTCCACCTTAAATATCCCAGGAAAGAGAAAAATGGATAAAGAAGTTGTTGTCCTTATGTACAATGGAATATCACTCAGCCATGAAATCAATGTCATAAGGTTAGTAGCAGCATGATGAGTGGATTTAGGTACGACGATTCTAAGTGAAATAATTCACACAGAAAAGGACACTTCTCATAAGGTATCACTTATAGAGGGAATGTAAAAACCGTTACACTTGAACTGAATTACAAAACAGAACAGAGTCACACATGCAGAAAACACACTATGGCTGCTTAACGGGAAAGGTGAGGTGGGGTGATACATAAAACAAGGGTATCAAATTAGCTCAGATACCGTTCCATAAACCCAATATGTAATAGACAAGACCTACTCCTTGCTCAGAGAACTGGACTCAACACGCCCTATTCACCACACAAGAATATATCTGACTAGTAATAATCTTAAAACCTATGTATTAATATCTCTCTGTTAGTGTGTCAAGTGGGTGTAAAGCGGCATAAACACAGCAGTGAAAAGCAGCTAAACCCCATTATGAAAATAAATTACTTTGAAACACCCATGAAACAACAACACTGAAAGAGATAGAAATTGTTACACAATGCCTTCAGGGGCTGTGATGCAACCTGGATTGACCATATCTAGACCCACAGCTGGATGAGACATAAGGGTGGACACTCTTGGGGCTGAGAGGTTTGGTGAGGTTGGGTGAGCAAACGCAGACCCTTTAAAGTAATACTGCGTGGTACCCATCGCATGGGTCCCAAATCTCCAGATTCAAGGGCATCTTCCTACATCGAAAACATGCAGGAGAAACCCAGAAGATGGTACACCCTGTGATGGGGAAAGGTTTCTAAAACGCACCTCATTTCTCATCTCCTTGTGCCCGGGTTCGCCATTCCAGCCGCTCTACTAGCAATCTCCCTACTTGGAGCATCAGCACCTTTAACCTCCTGTTCCGTACAGGTTGCAATTTGTCCTGAGGATGAACGGGAAGACGTGGATCCAACGAGAGACTAGCTCTTGGTGTTGGGACAGGCACAGGTCACTCTATTTTCCCATCAGGAAGAAGAATTAACCACAGGCTCAGCCTGCCCCCCAGAACCAGAACAGGGCCTGAAGCCATCCTGTGCTTTTGCGGCCAGATCCCAAAAAAGCGAGTTGTAAAATGGAGGTTCAGGCCACTGCAATTCACCAACCTGCAGAGTTATAAATGATAACTCTCGTCCACAAATATATTGAGGGAAGGCAAAGAAGAGGATTTGAAATCAAGGCAGAATTGCAGGAAACAGATTTCAGGAGGTAGATTCGAATCGCCTTTAAAGCACATGAAAAGCGGGAAAATGTTGACAATGATGCCCTTGGCCAAAAAGGGCATATGCGTTTTTTCGTGAATATATTCAGGAAAAAACGCATACGCCCTTTTTGGCCAACCAAGCAACCTGGAAAGGCAAATCAGAGCTACCAAGAAGTCTCGCTTCCCATTGGTCAAAAGGGCCATGCTGAAAAAAGTGTCAAAACCAGAAATGCAGGACAGGCCATGGAGAAATGGGAGCCTTGCTACACTGATGGGCGGGATGTAAATTGCCAACAGCCACTTTGGAGAAGTGTACGGTGTGTCCTGAAACATCTGAAAAACACAGCTTAGAGAGCATAGGGCACTTCCACTCATGGGGGTATAAATTGGGAAAATTAAAAATCAGCAAGACACAAGCACCCCAAAGTTGAGGGCTGCTCTGTTGACAAGGACCTCCACTTCATTCCACCTTAAATATCCCAGGAAAGAGAAAAATGGATAAAGAAGTTGTGGTCCTTATGTACAAAGTAATATCACTCAGCCATGAAATCAATGTCATAAGGTTAGTACCAGCATGATGAGTGGATTTAGGTACGACGATTCTAAGTGAAATAAGTCACACAGAAAAGGACACTTCTCATAAGGTATCACTTTTAGAGGGAATTTAAAAACCGTTACACTTGAACTGAATTACAAAACAGAACAGAGTCACACATGCAGAAAACACACTATGGCTGCTTAACGGGAAAGGTGAGGTGGGGTGATACATAAAACAAGGGTATCAAATTAGCTCAGATACCGTTCCATAAACCCAATATGTAATAGACAAGACCTACTCCTTGCTCAGAGAACTGGACTCAACACGCCCTATTCACCCCAAAAGAATATATCTGACTAGTAATTATCTTAAAACCTATGTATTGATATCTCTCTGTTAGTGTGTCAAGCGGGTGTAAAGCGGCATAAACACAACCGTGAAAAGCAGCTAAACCCCATTATGAAAATAAATTACTTTGAAAAACCCATGAAACAACGACAGTGAAAGAGATAGAAATTCATACACAATGAGTTCAGGGGCTGTGATGCAACCTGGATTGACCATATCTAGACCCACAGCTGGATGAGACATAAGGGTGGACACTCTTGGGGCCGAGAGATTTGGTGAGGTTGGGTGAGCAAACGCAGACCCTTTAAAGTAATACTGTGTGGTACCCATCGCATGGGTCCCAAATCTCCAGGTTCAAGGGCATGTTCCTACATCGAAAACATGCATGGGAAACCCAGAAGATGGTACACCGTGTGATGGGGAAAGGTTTCTATAACGCACCTCATTTCTCATCTCCTTGTGCCCGGGTTCGCCATTCCAGCCGCTTTACTAGCAATCTCCCTACTTGGAGCATCAGCACCTTTAACCTCCTGTTTCGTACAGGTTGCAATTTGTCCTGAGGATGAACGGGAAGACGTGGAACCAATGAGAGACTAGCTCTTGGTGTTGGGAAAGACACAGGTCACTCTATTTTCCCATCAGGAAGAAGAATTAACCACAGGCTCAGCCTGCCCCCCGGAACCAGAACAGGGCCTGAAGCCATCATGCGCTTTTGCAGCCAGCTCCCAAAAAAGCGAGTTGTAAAATGGAGGTTCAGGGCACTGCAATTCACAAACCTGCAGAGTTATAAATGATAACTCTCGTCCACAAATATATTGAGGGAAGGCAAAGAAGAGGATTTGAAATCAAGGCAGAATTGCAGGAAACAGATTTCAGGAGGTAGATTCGAATCGCCTTTAAAGCACATGAAAAGCGGCAAAATGTTGACAATGATGCCCTTAGCCAAAAAGGGCGTATGCGTTTTTTCCTGAATATATTCAGGAAAAAACGCATACGCCCTTTTTGGCCAAGCAAGCAACCTGGAAAGGCAAATCAGCGCTACAAAGAAGTCTCGCTTCCCATCGGTCAAAAGGGCCATGCTGAAAAAAGTGTCAAAACCAGAAATGCAGGACAGGCCATGGAGAAATGGGAGCCTTGCTACACTGATGGGCGGGATGTAAATTGCCAACAGCCACTTTGGAGAAGTGTACGGTGTGTCCTGAAACATCTGAAAAACACAGCTTAGAGAGCATAGGGCACTTCCACTCATGGGGGTATAAATTGGGAAAATTAAAAATCAGCAAGACACAAGCACCCCAAAGTTGAGGGCTGCTCTGTTGACAAGGACCTCCACTTCATTCCACCTTAAATATCCCAGGAAAGAGAAAAATGGATAAAGAAGTTGTGGTCCTTATGTACAAAGTAATATCACTCAGCCATGAAATCAATGTCATAAGGTTAGTACCAGCATGATGAGTGGATTTAGGTACGACGATTCTAAGTGAAATAAGTCACACAGAAAAGGACACTTCTCATAAGGTATCACTTTTAGAGGGAATTTAAAAACCGTTACACTTGAACTGAATTACAAAACAGAACAGAGTCACACATGCAGAAAACACACTATGGCTGCTTAACGGGAAAGGTGAGGTGGGGTGATACATAAAACAAGGGTATCAAATTAGCTCAGATACCGTTCCATAAACCCAATATGTAATAGACAAGACCTACTCCTTGCTCAGAGAACTGGACTCAACACGCCCTATTCACCCCAAAAGAATATATCTGACTAGTAATAATCTTAAAACCTATGTATTAATATCTCTCTGTTAGTGTGTCAAGTGGGTGTAAAGCGGCATAAACACAGCAGTGAAAAGCAGCTAAACCCCATTATGAAAATAAATTACATTGAAACACCCATGAAACAACAACACTGAAAGAGATAGAAATTGTTACACAATGCGTTCAGGGGATGTGATGCAACCTGGATTGACCATATCTAGACCCACAGCTGGATGAGACATAAGGGTGGACACTCTTGGGGCTGAGAGGTTTGGTGAGGTTGGGTGAGCAAACGCAGACCCTTTAAAGTAATACTGCGTGGTACCCATCGCATGGGTCCCAAATCTCCAGATTCAAGGGCATCTTCCTACAGCGAAAACATGCATGAGAAACCCAGAAGATGGTACACCGTGTGATGGGGAAAGGTTTCTATAACGCACCTCATTTCTCATCTCCTTGTGCCCGGGTTCGCCATTCCAGCCGCTTTACTAGCAATCTCCCTACTTGGAGCATCAGCACCTTTAACCTCCTGTTCCGTACAGGTTGCAATTTGTCCTGAGGATGAACGGGAAGACGTGGATCCAACGAGAGACTAGCTCTTGGTGTTGGGACAGGCACAGGTCACTCTATTTTCCCATCAGGAAGAAGAATTAACCACAGGCTCAGCCTGCCCCCCGGAACCAGAACAGGGCCTGAAGCCATCATTTGCTTTTGCGGCCAGCTCCCAAAAAAGCGAGTTGTAAAATGGAGGTTCAGGCCACTGCAATTCACCAACCTGCAGAGTTATAAATGATAACTCTCGTCCACAAATATATTGAGGGAAGGCAAAGAAGAGGATTTGAAATCAAGGCAGAATTGCAGGAAACAGATTTCAGGAGGTAGAGTCGAATCGCCTTTAAAGCACATGAAAAGCGGCAAAACGTTGACAATGATGCCCTTGGCCAAAAAGGGCGTATGCGTTTTTACATGAATATATTCAGGAAAAAACGCATACGCCCTTTTTGGCCAACCAAGCAACCTGGAAAGGCAAATCAGAGCTACCAAGAAGTCTCGCTTCCCATCGGTCAAAAGGGCCATGCTGAAAAAAGTGTCAAAACCAGAAATGCAGGACAGGCCATGGAGAAATGGGAGCCTTGCTACACTGATGGGCGGGATGTAAATTGCCAACAGCCACTCTGGAGAAGTGTACGGTGAGTCCTGAAACATCTAAAAAACACAGCTTAGAGAGCATAGGGCACTTCCACTCATGGGGGTATAAATTGGGAAAATGAAAAATCAGCAAGACACAAGCACCCCAAAGTTTAGGGCTGCTCTGTTGACAAGGACCTCCACTTCATTCCACCTTAAATATCCCAGGAAAGAGAAAAATGGGTAAAGAAGTTGTGGTCCTTATGTACAATGGAATATCACTCAGCCATGAAATCAATGTCATAAGGCTAGTAGCAGCATGATGAGTGGATTTAGGTACGACGATTCTAAGTGAAATAAGTCACACAGAAAAGGCCACTTCTCATGAGGTATCACTGATAGAGGGAATGTAAAAACCATTACACTTGAACTGAATTACAAAACAGAACAGAGTCACACATGCAGAACACACACTGTGGCTGCTTAACGGGAAAGGTGAGGTGGGGTGATACATAAAACAAGGGTTTCAAATTAGCTCAGAAACCGTTCCATAAACCCAATATGTAATAGACAAGACCTACTCCTTGCTCAGAGAACTGGACTCAACACGCCCTATTCACCGCACAAGAATATATCTGACTAGTAACAACCTTAAAACATATGTATTGATATCTCTCTGTTAGTGTGTCAAGTGGGTGTAAAGCGGCATAAACACAGCAGTGAAAAGCAGCTAAACCCCATTATAAAAATAAATTACTTTTAAAAACCCATGAAACAAAGACAGTGAAAGAGAGAGAAATTCTTACACAATGCGTTCAGGGGCTGTGATGCAACCTGGATTAACCATACCTAGACCCACAGCTGGATGAGACATAAGGGTGGACACTCTTGGGGCTGAGAGGTTTGGTGAGGTTGGGTGAGCAAACGCAGACCCTTTAAAGTAATACTGCGTGGTACCCATCGCATGGGTCCCAAATCTCCAGGTTCAAGGGCATCTTCCTACATCAAAAACATGCATGAGAAACCCAGAAGATGGTACACCGTGTGATGGGGAAAGGTTTCTAAAACGCACCTCATTTCTCATCTCCTTGTGCCCGGGTTCGCCATTCCAGCCGCTTTACTAGCAATCTCCCTACTTGGAGCATCAGCACCTTTAACCTCCTGTTCCGTACAGGTTGCAATTTGTCCTGAGGATGAACGGGAAGACAGGGAACCAACGAGAGACTAGCTCTTGGTGTTGGGACAGGCACAGGTCACTCTATTTTCCCATCAGGAAGAAGAATTAACCACAGGCTCAGCCTGCCCCCCGGAACCAGAACAGGGCCTGAAGCCATCATTTGCTTTTGCGGCCAGCTCCCAAAAAAGCGAGTTGTAAAATGGAGGTTCAGGCCACTGCAATTCACCAACCTGCAGAGTTATAAATGATAACTCTCGTCCACAAATATATTGAGGGAAGGCAACGAAGAGGATTTGAAATCAAGGCAGAATTGCAGGAAACAGATTTCAGGAGGTAGATTCGAATCGCCTTTAAAGCACATGAAAAGCGGCAAAACGTTGACAATGATGCCCTTGGCCAAAAAGGGTGTATGCGTTTTTTCCTGAATATATTCAGGAAAAAACGCATACGCCCTTTTTGGCCAACCAAGCAACCTGGAAAGGCAAATCAGCGCTACAAAGAAGTCTCGCTTCCCATCGGTCAAAAGGGCCATGCTGAAAAATGTGTCAAAACCAGAAATGCAGGACAGGCCATGGAGAAATGGGAGCCTTGCTACACTGATGGGCGGGATGTAAATTGCCAACAGCCACTCTGGAGAAGTGTACGGTGAGTCCTGATACATCTGAAAAACACAGCTTAGAGAGCATAGGGCACTTCCAGTTATGGGGTTATGAATTGGGAAAATTAAAAATCAGCAAGACACAAGCACCCCAAAGTTTAGGGCTGCTCTGTTGACAAGGACCTCCACTTCATTCCACCTTAAATATCCCAGGAAAGAGAAAAATGGATAAAGAAGTTGTGGTCCTTATGTACAATGGAATATCACTCAGCCATGAAAGCAATGTCGTAAGGTTAGTAGCAGCATGATGAGTGGATTTAGGTACGACGATTCTAAGTGAAATAAGTCACACAGAAAAGGACACTTCTCATAAGGTATCACTGATAGAGGGAATGTAAAAGCCGTTACACTTGAACTGAATTACAAAACAGAACAGAGTCACACATGCAGAAAACACACTATGGCTGCTTAACGGGAAAGGTGAGGTGGGGTGATACATAAAACAAGGGTATCAAATTAGCTCAGATACCGTTCCATAAACCCAATATGTAATAGACAAGAACTACTCGTTGCTCAGAGAACAGGACTCAACACGCCCTATTCACCGCAAAAGAATATATTTGATTAGTAGTAATCTTAAAAACTATGTATTGATATCTCTCTGTTAGTGTGTCAAGTGGGTGTAAAGCCGCATAAACACAGTAGTGAAAAGCAGCTAAACCCCATTATAAAAATAAATTACTTTGAAACACCCATGAAACAAAGAAAGTGAAAGAGAGAGAAATTCTTACACAATTCGTTCGGGGGCTGTGATGCAACCTGGATCGACCATATCTAGACCCACAGCTGGGTGAGACATAAGGGTGGACACTCTTGCGGCTGAGAGGTTTGGTGAGGTTGGATGAGCAAACGCATACCCTTTAAAGTAATACTGCGTGACACCCATCCCATGGGTCCCAAATCTTCAGGTTCAAGGGCATCTTCCTACATCGAAAACATGCATGAGAAACCCAGAAGATGGTACACCGTGTGATCGGGAAAGGTTTCTAAAATCCACCTCATTTCTCATGTCCTTGTGCTCGGGTTCGCCATTCCAGCCGCTTTCTTAGCAATCTCCCTACTTGGAGCATCAGCACCTTTAACCTCCTGTTTCGTACAGGTTGCAATTTGTACTGAGGATGAACGGGAAGAGGGGGAACCAATGAGAGAATAGATCTAGGTGTTGGGACAAGCACAGGTCACTCTATTTTCCCTTCAGAAAAAGAATTAACCACAGGCTCAGCCTGCCCCCCGGAAGTAGAACAGGGCCTGAAGCAATCCTGCGCTTTTGTTGCCAACTCCCAAAAAAGCGAGTTGAAAAATGGATCTCAGGGGCACTGCAATTCACAAACCTGCAGAGTTATCAATGATAACTCTCGTCCACAAATATATTGAGGGAAGGCAACGAAGAGGATTTGAAAGCAAGGCAGAATTGCAGAAACAGACTTAAGGAGGTAGATTCGAATCACCTTTAAAGCAAATGAAAAGCAGCAAAACGTTGACAATGATACCCTTGGCCAAAAAGGGCGTATGCGTTTTTTCCTGAATATATTCAGGAAAAAACGCATACGCCCTTTTTGGCCAAGCAAGCAACCTGGAAAGGCAAATCAGCGCTACAAAGAAGTCTCGCTTCCCATCCGTCAAAAGGGCCATGCTGAAAAAAGTGTCAAAACCAGAAATGCAGGACAGGCCATGGAGAAATGGGAGCCTTGCTACACTGATGGGCGGGATGTAAATTGCCAACAGCCACTCTGGAGAAGTGTACGGTGTGTCCTGAAACATCTAAAAAACACAGCTTAGAGAGCATAGGGCATTTCCACTCATGGGCGTATAAATTGGGAAAACTAAAAATCAGCAAGACACAGGCACACCAAAGTTTAGGGCTGCTCTGTTGACAAGAACCTCCTCTTCATTACACCTTAAATATCCCAGGAAATAAGAAAATGGATAACGATGTTGTGGTCCTTATGTACAATGGAATATCACTCAGCCATGAAATCAATGTCATAAGGCTATTAGCAGCATGATGAGTGGATTTATGTTCGATGATTCTAAGTGAAATAAGTCACACAGAAAAAGACACTTATCATAAGATATCACTTGTAGAGGGAATGTAAAAACCGTTACACTTGAACTGAATTACAAAACAGAACAGAGTCACACATTTAGAAAACACACTATGGCTGCTTAACGGGAAAGGTGAGGTGGGGTGATGCATAAAACGAGTGTTTCATATTAGCTCAAATACCGATCCATAAACCCAATATGTAATAGACAAGACCTACTCCTTGCTCAGTGAAGTGGATGCAACACCCCCTATTCAACGAACAAGAATATATCTGACTAGTAAAAATCTTAAAACCTATGTATTGATTTCTCTCTGTAAGTGAATCAAGTGGGTGTAAAGGGGCATAAACACAGCAGGGAAAATCAGGTAAACCCCATTATAAAAATAAATTACTTTAAAATCCCAAAAAACAAAGACAGTTATAGAGGGAGAAATTTTTACATAATTCGTTCCGGGGCTGTGATGCAACCTGGTGTGACCATATCTAGACCCACAGCTGGATGAGAAATAAAGCTGGACACTCTTGGGGCTGAAGGTCTCTTTCCCTATTTACCAGATTGGGAACGTAGAAAGGCTGCCACCCTCTGGCCGTTACCTGCAAAAGCAGCTTTAAAACCTGTGCTAATGGTCACTTCATATGAACAAGTACTTCAGGGCTGTAAATGAAACGTGCCCTCAAAATGTCTTGAGGGAGGTAATGGCCAAAAATTTTCAAAATGTGACACTTACTTTAAGAAAACACTTTGAAGAACTAAGCTGTAATCACAGTTTGATAAATAAAAAGGGCATGCTTTAAAGCTCAATTTCAACAGATTATGGGACACATGCAAATTCAACCACAGATAGGTATCAGCTCACACCTGTTAGAATGACCATCAGCAAGAAAACTACAAACAATAAATATTGAAGGTGTTTTGGAGAAATGCATACCCTCAATTTTAAGTGGGACGTAACCTGGAAAGAGCCACTAATGAGAACTGAATGGTGGTGCCTTTAAAACATACACACTGAGCTACCATATGATACAGCAAGCCCACTGCTTGGCCTATAACATAAGAAGATATAACTGGAAAGACACAGGCAAGCAAATGTGCATTGCAGCAGTATTACAATAGCCAAGACATGGAGGCAACCAGAAAGTCCATCAAGAGGTGCGTGGCCAAAGAAGAACTGGTACACGTACAGATGGAATATTAGCCAGGGAAAAAAATGAAACAATGCCATTTGCAGCACCATGTATGATTCTTGAGGTAATCAGGCAAATTGTACTAAGTCAGAAAGCAAAAGACACATATCCTATAATATCACTTATAGGTCTTAGCTAAAAATTGATACCAATGAAGATATTTCCACAGAGAAATGCAATCACAGATTCATTAAACAAACTTATGGTTCACCAAATGGAAAGGTGTGAGGATTGGATACATTAGGATATTGGGGTTAAGATAGATATAGAAACACATGTGAAATATGTAATCACCAAAGACCTACGTAATACCAAGACAAGACTACTCAACATCGTGTCATAACCTACATGGGAAAATGATCCAAAGAAGAATAGATATATGTATATGTTTAAAAGAACCACATCTTTCACACCTAGAAGAAACAAAACATTTTAATTAAATTTGCTCTGACAAAAAATAAAAATTAAATTAAAAAAAGAACAAGAAGTAATGAGACATAAACTTAAGGGGCTATTTGCTGGCACATTGCATTCTAATTTACAACCAGAACATGACTTCCATTAAGGCTCTGTCATCACTAATAAAGCAGCTTTATAAGCAATGTTGAAGGTAGCTTAAAAGAAGTCTCACTAATTATTGATAGTAACAAGGAAACAAAGAAAAGTAAAAATCTCACTGCAAAAAGTATACATAGGGTAAGGATAGTAGATCAAACACTTATTAAACTTCTGTAAAGAATAAAAGACAACAGTAGTATGTTTTTTTAAAAAGAGAGGGCCCAAATAAATCTGAAATGAAAGAGATGATGTTACAACGGACACCACAGAAATACAAAGTATCCTAAGATACACACAGGGTAACTCAGGGCTCAGACTGGACAGAGCCCACTCTCCAGTCCCCTGTACATGACTTACAGGAGCCTCAGGAACTGAGGAGGGGGTCCCTGAGGAGAGGCTCAAGATAGAATATGGTAGACATTAACATGACTGCATTCATCTTAAACATGCCTGAACTACATTCACACGAGATGATTTTGTCCTGTATGTACATCGGCACCTCTAGTTGGAACTGCAGATCTTTGGCTTCAACACCTCTACTGACAACATTAGCGTCACCTGCTGTGGACCGTCTCCTATAGGATTTCTAGAATCACAAAACATCGAAGCTTCACAGGACCCAGAGTCTGTGCAACTCCACACAGAGTCTCAGAGTCTCAACTCCACTCAGATACTCCACTCTTGGAGGGCACACACAAAGTAGTGTGCACATCAGGACCCAGGGGAAGGAGCAGTGACCCTGTAGGAGAATGACCAGAACTACCTGCTACTTTTAGAGGGTCTCCTGCAGAGGCAGGTGGTGGCTGTGGCTGTGGCTCACCGTGAGGACAACGACACTGGCAGCAGAAGTTCTGGGAAATACTCCTTGGTGTGAGCCCTCCCAGAGTCCACCATTAGCCCCACCAAGAGCAAGGTAGGCTCCAGGGCTGGGTCGCCTCAGGCCAAACAACCAACAGGGAGGGAACCCAGCCCCATGCATCAGCAGACAAGCGGATTAAACTTTTTATTAAAGTTTTATTTAATCCGTAGACAAGGGGATTAAAGCTCTGCCCACCAAAGCAACACCCAGCTCTACCCACCACCAGTCCTTCCCATCAGGAAGCTTGCACAAGCCTCTAAGATAGACTCATCCACCGGAGAGCAGACAGCAGAAGCAAGAAGAACTACAATTCTGCAGCCTGTGGAAGGAAAACCACATTCACAGAAAGATAGACAAAATGAAAAGGCAGAGGACTTTATACCAGATCAAGGAACAAGATAAAACCCCAGAAAAAAAAACGAAATGAGGTGGAGATAGGGAACCTTCCAGAAAAAGAATTCAGAATAATGATAGTGAAGTTGAGCCAAGACCTTGGAAAAAGAAAGGAGGCAAAGATCGAGAAGATGCAAGAAATGTTTAACAAAGACCTAGAAGAATTAAGGAACAAACACCTAGAAGAATTAAAGAACAAACAAACAGAGGTGAACAATGGAATAACTGAAATGAAAAATACACTAGAAGGAATCAGTAGCAGAATAACTGTGGCAGAAGAACGGATAAGTGACCTGGAAGACAGAAAGGTGGAAATCACTGCCATGGAACAGAATAAAGAAAAAGAATGAAAATAAACGAAGACACCCCAAGAGTCCTCTGGGACAACATTAAACGCAACAACATTCGCATTATAGGGGTCCCAGAAGGAGAAGAGAGAGAGAAAGGACCCGAGAATATATTTAAAGAGATAATGGTCAAAAACTTCCCTAGCATGGGAAAAGAAATAGCCACCCAAGTCCAGAAGCACAGAGTGTCCCAGGCAGGATAAACCAAAGGAGAAAAATGACAAGACACATAGTAATCAAATTGACAAAAATTAACGACAAAGAAAAATGATTGAAAGCAGCGAGGGAAAAATGACAAATAGCATACAAGGGAACTCCCATAAGGATAACAACTGATTTCTCAGCAGAAAATCTACAAGCCAGAAGGAAGTGGCATGATAAATTTAAAGTGATGAAAGGGAAGAACCTACAACCAAGAGTACTCCACCCTGCAAAGAGCTCATTCAGATTTGATGGAGAAATCAAAAGCCTTACAGACAAGCAAAAGCTAAGAGAATTCAGCACCATGAAACCAGCTCTACACCAAATGCTAAAGGAACTTCTCTAAGTGGGAAACACAAGAGAAGAAAAGGACCCACCAAGACAAACCCATAACAATTAAGAAAATAGTAGTAGGAACATACATATCGATAATTACCTTAAACGTGAATGCACTACATGTTCCAACCAAAAGACACAGGCTCGCTGAATGGATACAAAAACAAGACCCATATATATGCTGTCTACAAGAGATCCATTTCAGACCTAGGGACACATACAGACTCAAAGTGAGGCGATGGAAAAATATATTCTATGCAAATGAAAATCAAAAGAAAGCTGGAGTAGCAATACTCATATCAGATAAAATAGACTTTAAAATAAAGAATGTTACAAGAGACAAGGAAAGGCACTACATAATGGTCAGGGGATCAATCCAAGAAGAAGATATAACAATTATAAATATATATGTACCCAAAATAGGAGCAGCTCAATGTATAAGGCAACTGCTAACAGCTATAAAAGAGGAAATCGACAGTAACACAATAATAGCGGGGGACTTTAACAGCTCACTTACACCAGTGGAGATCAGCCAGACAGACAATTAATAAGGCAACACAAGCTTTAAATGACACAATAGACCAGATAGAGTTAATTGATATTTATAGGACATTCCATCCAAAAACAGCAGATTACACGTTCTTCTCAACTGCACACGGAACATTCTCCAGGATAGATCACATCTTGGGTCACAGATAAAGCCTCAGTAAATTTAAGAAAACTGAAATCATATCAAGCAGCTGTTCCGACCACAATGCTATGAGATTAGAAATCAATTACACGGAAAAAACCGTAAAAAACACACACACATGGAGGCTAAACAATACGTTACTAAATAACCAAGCAATCACTGAAGAAATCAAAGAGGAAATCAAAAACTACCTAGAGACAAATGACAACAAAAACACGATGATCCAAAACCTATGGGATGCAGCAAAAGGAGTTCTAAGAGGGAAGTTTATAGCAATACAAGCCTACCTCAAGAAACAAGAAAAATCTCAAATAAACAATCTAACCTTACACCTAGAGGAACTAGAGAAAGAAGAACAAAACCCAAAGTTAGTAGAAGGAAAGAAATCATAAAGATCAGAGCAGAAATAAATGAAATAGAAACAAAGAAAACGAAAGCAAAGATCAATAAAACTAAAAGCTGGTTCTTTGAGAAGATAAGCAAAAATGATCAACCTTTAGCCGGACTCCAGAAAAAGAGGGAGAGGACGCAAATCAACAAAATTAGAAGTGAAAAAGCAGAAGTTACAACAGACACCACAGGAATACAAAGCATCCTAAGAGACTACTACAAGCAACTCTAGGCCAATAAAATGGACAATCTGGAAGAAATGGACAAATTCTTAGAAAGGGATAACCTTCTAAGACTGAACCAGGAAGAAATAGAAAATATGAACAAACCTATCACAAGCAATGAAATTGAAACTGTGATTAAAAATCTTCCAACAAACAAAAGTCCAGAACCAGATGGCATCACAGGTGAATTCTATCAAACATTTAGAGCAGAGCTAACACCCAACCTTCTCAAATTCTTCAAAACAATTGCAGCGGAAGGAACACTCCCAAACTCATTCTATGAGACCACCATCACCCTGATACCAAAATCAGACAGAGATACTACAAGGAAAGAAAATTATAGACCAATATCACTGATGAATATAGATGTAAAAATCCTCAACAAAATACTAGCAAACAGAATCGAACAACACATTAAAAGGATCATACACCATGATCAAGTGGGGTTTATCCCAGGGATGCAAGGATTCTTCAATATACACAAATCAATGTGATACACCATATTAACAAATTGTAGAATAAAACCATATGATCATCTCAATAGATGAAGGAAAAGATTTTGAGAAAATTCAACACTCATTTACGATAAAAACTCTGCAGAGTGTGGGCCTAGAGGGAAACTACCTCAACATAATAAAGGCCATATATGAGAAACCCACAGCAAACAACATTCTCAATGGTGAAAAACTGAAAGCGTTTCCTCTAAGATCAGGAACAAGACGAGGATGTCCACTCTCACCACTGCTATTCAACATAGTTTTGGAAGTCCTAGCCATGGCAATCAGAGAAGAAAAAGAAATAAAAGGAATACAAAAAGGAAAAGAAGAAGTAAAATTGTCACTGTTTGCAGATGACATGATATCACAGATAGAGAATCCTAAAGATGCCACCAGAAAACCACTGGAGCTAATCAATGAATTTGGTAAAGTTGCAGGATACAAAATTAATGCACAGAAATTGCTTGCATTCCTATACACTAACAATGAAAGATCAGAAAGAGAAATTAAGGAAACAATCCCATTACCACTGCAACAAAAAGAATAAAATACCTAGGAATAAACCTACCTAAGGAAGTAAAAGACCTGTACTCAGAAAACTATAAGACACTGATGAAAGAAATCAAAGATGATATAAACAGATGGAGACATATACCATGTTCTCGGATTAGAAGAATCAATATTGTGAAAATGACTATACTACCCAAAGCAATCTACAGATTCAATGCAATCCCGATCAAAATACCTTTGGCATTTTCTACAGAACAAGAAAAAAAAATCTTAAAATTTGTAGGGAGACACAAAAGACCCTGGATAGCCAAAGCAGTCTTGAGGGGGGAAAAAAAAGAGCTGGAGGAATCAGACTTCCAGACTTCAGACTATATTGCAAAGCTACAGTAATCAAGATAATATGGTACTGACACAAGAACAGAAATATAGGTCAATAGAACAGGACAGAAAGCACAGAGATAAACCCACGTACCTATGGTTCACTAATCTATGACAAAGGAGGCAAGGGTATACAATGGAGAAAAGACAGTGTCTTCAGCAAGTGGTGCTGGGAAAACTGGACAGTTACATGTAAAAGAATGAAATTAGTACACACCCTAACACCATACACAAAAATAAACTCAAAATGGATTACAGACCTAAATATAAGACCAGCCACTATAAAACTCTTAGAGGAAAACATAAGCAGAACAGTCTATGACATAAATCACAGCAAGATCCTTTTTGACCCACCTCCTAGAAAAATGGAAATAAAAATAAAAAATTGGGACCGAATGAAACATAAATTCTTTTGCACAGCAAAGTAAAACATAAGCAAGATGAAAAGACAACCATCAGAATGGGAGAAAATATTTTCAAATGAAGCAAATGGCAAAGGATTAATCTCCAAAAAGCAGCTCATGTAGCTCAATATCACAAAACCAAACAACCCAATCCAAAAATGGGCAGAAGACCTAAATAGACATTTCTCCAAAGAAGATATACAGGTTGCCAACAAACACATGAAAGGATGCTGAACATCACTAATCATTACAGAAATGCAAATCAAAACTACAGTGAGGTATCACCTCACACCAGTCAGAATGGCCATCATCAAAAAATCTACCAACAATAAATGCTGGAGAGGCATTTATTGGAGCAAAGGGAACCCTCTTGCACTGTTGGTGGGAATGTAAATTGATATAGCCACTAGGGAGAACGGTATGGGGGTTCCTTAAAAACTAAAAATAGAACTACCATACAACCCAGCAAACCCACTCCTGGACATTTACCCTGAGAAAACCATGATTCAAAAAGAGTCATGTACCACAATGTTCACTGTAGCTCTATTTACAATAGCCAGGACATGGAAGCAACCTAAGTGTCCATCAACAGATAAATGGATAAGGAAGATGTGGCACAAATATACAATGGAACATTATTCAGCCATAAAAAGAAACGAAATTGAGTTACTTTTAGTGAGGTGGATGGATCTAGAGTCTGTCCTACAGAGTGAAGTAAGTCAGAAAGAGAAAAACAAATACCGTATGCTAACACATATATATGGAATCTTAAAAAAAAAAGTTTATGAAGAACCTAGGGGCAGGAAAGGATTAAGGACACAGACGTAGAGAAAGGACTTGAGGACATGGGGAGAGGGAAGGGTAAGCTGGGACAAAGTGAGAGAGTGGTATGGACATATATACACTACCAAATGTAAAATTGATAGCTACTGGGAAGCAGCCACATAGCACAGGGAGATCAGCTCTGTGCTTTGTGACCACCTAAAAGGGTGGGATAAGGGAGTGAGAGGGAGGTGCAAGAGGGAGGGGATATGGTGTTATATGTATACGCACAGCTGATTCACTTTTTTATACAGCAGAAACTAACACACAATTGTAAAGCAATTATACTCCAATAAAGATGTAAAAGAAAAAAAAAGCCCAGAGATAAACCTACACACCTATGGCCCACTAATCTATGACAAAGGAGGCAAGGGTATACAAAGGAGAAAAGACAGTCTCTTCAATAAGTGGTGCTGGGAAAAATGGACAGCTACATGTAAAAGAATGAAATTAGAACACTCCCTAACACCATACACAAAAAATAAACTCAAAATGGATTAGAGACCGAAATGTAAGACCGGACACTATAAAACTCTTAGAGGAAAACATAGGAAGAATACTCTTTGACATAAATCACAGCAAGATCTTTTTTGATCCACCTCCTAGAGTAATGGAATAAAAAAAAATAAACATATGGGAGCAAATGAAACCTAAAAGCTTTTGCAAAGCAAAGGAAACTACAAACAAGACGAAAAGACAACCCTCACAATGGGAGAAAATATTTGCAAACGAATCAATGGACAAAGGATTAATCTCCAATGTATATAAACAGCTCATGCAGCTCAACAGTAAAAAAAACAAACAACCCAATCCAAAAATGGGCAGATGACGTAAACAGACATTTGTCCCAAGAAGACATACAGATGACCAAGAAGCACATGAAAAGCTGCTCAACATCACTAATTATTAGAGAAATATAAACCAAAACTACAATGAGGTATCGCCTCACACGAGTTAGAATGGGCATCATCAGAAAATCTACAAGCAACAAATGCTGGAGAGGGTGTGGAGAAAAGGGAACCCTCTTACACTATTTGTGGGAATGTAAATTGATACAGTCACGATGGAGAACAGTATGGAGGTTCCTTAAAAAACTAAAAATAGAATTACCATAATACCCAGCAGTCCCACTACTGGCCATATACCCAGAGAAAACCATAATTCAAAAAGACATATTCACCACAATATTCATTGCAGCACTATTTACAATAGCCAGGTCATGGAAGCAACCTAAATGCCCATAGACAGACGAACAGAAAAGATGTGCTACATATATAAAATGGAATATTACTCAGCCATAAAAAGGAATGAAATTGGGTCATTTGTAGAGACGTGGATAGATCTAGAGACTGTCATACAGAGTGAAGTAAGTCAGAAAGAGAAAAACAAATATCGTATATTAACGCATACATGTGGAACCTAGAAAAATGGTAAAGATGAACCGGTTTGCAAGGCAGAAATAGAGACACAGATGTAGAGAACAAATGTATGGACACCAAGGGGGGAAAGTGGCAGGGTGGTGGTGGTGGGATGAATTGCGAGCCTGGGATTGACATATATACACTTATATGTATAAAATAGGTTACCAATAAGAGCCTGCTGTATAAAAAAATGAATAAAATAAATTCAAAAATTAAAAAATAAGTAATACTTAAAAAAATAAAACAGAAAAAAAAGTTCTGTCCTTCCCATAGACGTATTTATATGAATGAATTATTTCCATGCTTATATCCATAAATACAAAAAGAGGAATAAAACTTACCTTGAACCAAAAAAGAAAAAAAAAAAAAAAACAGAACCCACTGGTCATACAGAGGAAAACCCTATCAGGGCACTTGGTCCAGGGGTAAACAATTCTGAAGTTGGTCACAGGTGGGGAATCATCTCCCATGCAGCCAGCAGCCCCCACACGAGGAGCGTCCTCATTGCAAAGCTGGGGGACCGTGAGGAGGCGTCTCTGAGTAAACGTGAGCTGAGCCCCAGGCCAGCTGCTGCTGAACTTTTCCCACCCTTCCCAGGTAAAACACCTGAATGTGTGCAAAGACTTTAAAAACTAGAGGAAGGGGCTTGGAGTCACACCAGCGACAGCACGCAGGCCGACTTGGTGCCTGCAGGCCAGCCAGGATGGTCCTGGCCCCGGGCGCTCGTCTGGAAGCTTTCCATTTCCCTGCCTGAGGTACCCCTCCTGTCCCGGCCCCCACTGCTTTTTTCCTTCCTCACCTCTGCCCGGGGAGAAATTCCAGCAGCAAGTATGGGTGACACATCCTCTTCTTTAGCAGGTGGCAGCCCGGCAACTCCTGCAGAAAGTCCAGCAGAGCCCCAGTCACACTGGGCCACTCATAGAGCCGTGGGCCCTACTCCCTCCCACCAGCCCAACCCCGAGACTGCTGACGGGGCAGAGAATATGGCGTCAGGCACAGCTGCAGAGGCTTTTGCTGCCTGGAGGGGTGTTTATATTGACCTCAACCCAGGCACACCTGGGAAGGGCTGGCTGGCCGGGTCAGGCTGCCCAGGTCAGCCAATCCTCGCCCCTCAGGGGCTCAGAGTTGCAGAAAATGGGCCTTGCTGCACCGGCCAGATCCAAGGAACAGGTGTAGGGTCCCGAGAGTCAGGATAGATAAGGGGCGGCAGCCCTGGCTTGTTTTCGAATCATTTTATCTGGTCCATGAGTGGGAGACAACTTCAAGAAGACCCTCTGCTAATGAGAGGAACCCAGGAGTCAGGGAGAGGAGGGGTGGTGGGTGGAGACAGAGGCCTGGTGCCCCGGCTGCAGTGGAAGCCCCTGGAAGACCAGGCAGAGGGAGGCCGCACAGAGTGAAGCCTAGGGTCACAGACCTGTTGGAGCTGCTGTTTGTTAGTTCAAGCTCTGCTCTGAGGTGCTCTGTGTCAGCTCTGAGTGACAGGGGTGCTGGGGGTGCTCTGCAATGAGGGCTATGTGCACGGTTCCTGTGTGCACAGCCCTGCCGGGGTACCTGTCCACGGGAGCTCCATATCCAGGGAGGGGCCTGCCCACGAGAGCCCCGTGGGCCGCTGCGTACCTGCCCAGGTGAGCTCCATATCCTGGGAGGGGCCTGACCACAAGAGCCCCGTGGGCTGCTGGGGACCTGGTAGAGGACGCCAGGACAGTCAGTGAAGCCACAGAGGATATACATCTAGTAGTTCCTAATTCCTACACCCTGCTGGTCATTCTACCATCCACCAGGACATGGCATTCTGTATTAGACTTCAATGATGCCTTCTTCTGTATTCCATTAGTCCCAGAGTCACAAGAAATTTTGGCTGTGAGTGGCAGGACTCAACCTACAACAAAAACAATACTGCTGGGCCGTCCTGCCCCAGGGGTTCAAAAATTCCCACACCATCTTTGGGGAAACGTTAGCTAAAGACCTAAAAGATCTACCTCTGGAGAAGGGAACCCTCCTTCAATATGCAGATGACATTCTGATCACCAGCCCGACTAAGGAGGCCTCTGAACTACCTAGCCAATAAAAGATAGAAGGTGTCCAAGGAAAAGGCTCAAATATCACAAACTAAGGTGGCCTTCCTGGGCTTCATTCGCACAGAAGGTCGGAGAAGCCCACCCCAGGAAAGGGAAGAAGCCATTTGCAGCCTCACCTTTCCTGAAACTAGAAGACAGCTTAGGGGTTCCTGGGGAGACCGGGGTTTGCTGCATCTGGATCCCTAACTACAGTCTAATAGCTGGGCCTCTATATGAATCACTGAAAGGAAAAGATGATGATCCTTTTGAATAGAATCCAGAAGCGGCCTTTCAAGAATGGAAAGAGCAGTCAATTCAGACCCTGGCCCTGGACCTCCCTAAGTTAGCTAAACCCTTTGACCTTTACATTCCTGGTCCAAGGCGAATCGCCCTTGGAGTATTAGTGCAAAAACTGGGACCACTTGAAATGGAACAATGCAAGAATGCCCTCCAGGCATTGGCCAGCCACCCCATCCGACCAGGATACTGGGGGTATCTAAAAATCTGGAAATCAACAGCCCGCAATGCCAGCTCCCTCCTAAGGGAAAAGGACGCCACTTGGTGATCCTAACCACCCACCATGCCCTGAAGTTGCAGGGATTGCTCCTTGGCACAATGACCTCGAGTGAGGAGGCCCTCCAACGCCAACCTCCAGAGAGACAACCTGGGGCAATGGGCCCCCATGACGACTCGTGTGACCATCACTTGACCTGGAGCTTCTCTCAGAAAACAACAAGAGTGTGCCCCAAAAGAGCAGACTATTGCTTACAGGACTTACTGCACCCAGAGCGGAGCTAATAAACTTGGCAGGGGAACCGTAAATAACGCTGCCACCATAGAAAAGCCTACAGACACCGCGGTGACGGCGGCCAGTGAGACCGGCTGTACTCCTGGCTACTTCAAAAGGCCGTTGACTGAGTGGCCGTCATGGTCCTGGATCACCACCGGCCCTGGACTGTCTGGGAGTTGAGCAAGCAGGGCTCTGACACCTGGTCCTGTTTGTACGTTAATTCAGTGGCCTAACTGAAGAAAGCACAGACTACTGGTCAGAGCATCTAGGCTGGCAGAAACCGTTCAGCCTAAGGGGGCCGAACCAATGTGGAGCAGGCTAAAACCGCCCACCCCCCCAGCGTCTCTGCACATCTCTTTCCTGGACCCTTAAAGGTCATTAGAATCTATAAAACTTCCATTGCTGGTGCTCAGGCAGACGAGCAGTGAGGGAGGAGGCCTGCGGACAATCAACCTCACCTGGAGGCTGCTGGGGAGAAGTCCTGCCCCTCCCCCCGGGTATGAGGACACCCAACTCAGCATGAAGCATTTACAGAAGACGTGTCTGCACCCTCAGCGCCCCAAGAATGAGGAATGGGACAAAAGGCAGAGGAGGGCTTTGTCACTGGCAAAGCCCATTAAAAATTCCTGGGAGATAAAAATAGAATCTGGGCAATAAAATAAAGTCTAACCATTTTTTCCTTTGTGCTTTGTCTAATTTCACTTGCTCCTAGGTTTCCACATGCAGAGGTCCCACACCCGACACTTCAGACCCGATTTCCTCGTGCAAAATGGCTGGGCCGACACCTCAGCTCGTGGGGCCCCGTGCAGACTCTGCGACATAGAGCCTGAGCTCCAGGCAACCTGGCCCTCGAGAGCTCCGCCCCCTCCCTCCCGCTGATGCTGACAGGATCCCTACACAGCAGCCCGGCCAACAACCCGCAGGGGAGCACACACTCTCACCTCTCCATTCTCTGATCAAAATGTAAAGTTTTCCTTTGCTTCTGAACCAAAGTCAGTCTCGATCTGTTGGCTCCAATGACACTGGGCAGGGAGACCCTTGTTGGGGCCCACTCTGCAGGATCAGTAACAGAATTTGAGAACATTGTAACTTCAATGAACAGATGTGTGAGCCAAACTGTAATTAACATAGAGCAGTGTATAAGGCTCGTGTAAAATAAGATGTTTCTAACACTTCCATTTGATATTTCCATCACTTTATTATAAGCAAGTTCAGTGGAGGGGTTTGTCTTATTTGTCAGGTCAAGAGTAGAGAAATGCAGTGATTTCTTTCCAAGGATGTACATCTAATAATCTTGGTTGAAGTTTCAACCTTGTTTTGAATGATTTTCCATTGAAAATGATACCTCTCTTTCAGCTCCTAGATTTCTGAGAAGTATAAAATCTTATATTTTTTATTACCAAAGGGGAAAGGTGGGAGGAGGGATAAATTAACAGTTTCAGATTAACATATACACACTGCTATGTATAAATTATATCATCAACAAGGAACTACTGTATAGCACAGGGAACTATACTCAATATTTTGTAATGACCCCTGAGGGGAAATAATCTGAAAAACAATAGATATCTATATCGACATCATCTATCAACTACAGATAAAATGGAAACTAAAGGAGGCCGATGGTGAGCGTTTCTGAACCTGAAGACTTCAATCATCTAAAGTTCGGACTCTGCCTACGGCCCAAGTCCCTTAATGAACACACATGTACCAGTAGCTTAAAAATTCCCCAGATTGGAGTTCGGGGAGACACTGATTTGGAAAAATCCCTTGTGTTCTCCTTACATACACGGGACCTTTCCTACAGCTAAAACATGCCTGTGACACCCAGAAGATGGAACACGGTTGGATCAGGAAGATTTTGGAAAAGGCACCAAAACGCCTAATTTCCTGGTTGTTGGGTTCACCCCTCCAGCCTTTTTCCTTAAAATCTCCCCACTTGAGGATGTCAGCACCTTCAACATCCAGTTGCACAGAAATCGGAATTTGTCCAAAGGAAGAAGGGGAAGGAGGAGAAACAAGGAGAGCCAAGCCCTAGATGTTCGGAGAGGCACATGTCACTCTATTTTCCAGTCAGGAAGAAGAATTAAGCAAAGGCTTAGCCTGCCACCGGGAACCAGAGTAGGGCCAGAAGCAAACGAGCGGTTCTGCGGAAAGCTCCCAAAAAAGCGAGTTGAAAAATGGAGCTCAGGGGCACTGCAATTAACAAATCTGCAGAGTTATAAATGATAACTCTCGTCCACAAATATATTGAGGGAAGGCAACGAAGAGGATTTGAAATCAAGGCAGAATTGCAGGAAACAGATTTCAGGAGTTAGATTCGAATCACCCCTAAAGCACATGAAAAGCGTCAAAACGTCGACAATGATGCACTTGGCCAAAAAGAGCATATGCGTTTTTTTTCTGAATGAATTCAGGAAAAAACCCATAGGCCCTTTTTGGCCTACCAAGCAAGCCGGAAATGCAATTCAGCTCTACAAAGAAGTCTGACTTCTCATCGGTCAAAATGGCTTTCCTACAAAAGTGTAAAAACAAGAAAAGCAGGAGAGGCCAGGGAGTAAAGGGAGCCTTGTTACACTGATGGGTGGGGTGTAAATTGCCAATGATGACTCTGGAGAAGGGTATGGTGTTTCCTAAAACATCTAAAAAACACAGCTAGAGAGAAAGGGGCACATCGACTCATGGGCGTATAAATTAGGAAAACTAAAAATCAGCAAGACACAGGCACCCCAAACTTTAGGGCTGCTCTGTTGACAAGAACCTCCACTTAATTCCACCTTAAATATCCAAGGAAAGAGAAAAATGGATAAAGAAGTTGTGGTCCTTATGTACAATGGAATATCACTCAGCCATGAAATCAATGTCCTAAGGTTAGTAGCAGCATGATGAGTGGATTTAGGTACGACGATTCTAAGTGAAATAAGTCACACAGAAAAAGACACTTCTCATAAGGTATCACTTATAGAGGGAATGTAAAAACCGTTACACTTGAACTGAATTACAAAACAGAACAAAGTCACACATGCAGAAAACACACTATGGCTGCTTAATGGGAAAGGTGAGGTGGGGTGATACATAAAAAAAGGGTATCAAATTAGCTCAGATACCGTTCCATAAACCCAATATGTAATAGACAAGACCTACTCCTTGCTCAGAGAACTGGACTCAACACGCCCTATTCACCGCACAAGAATATATCTGACTAGTAATAATCGTAAAACCTATGTATTGATATCTCTCTGTTAGTGTGTCAAGTGGGTGTAAAGCGGCATAAACACAGCAGTGAAAAGCAGCTAAACCCCATTATGAAAATAAATTACTTTGAAACACCCATGAAACAAAGACAGTGAAAGAGAGAGAAATTCTTACACAATTCGTTCAGGGGCTGTGATGCAAACTGGATTGACCATATCTAGACGCACAGTTGGATGAGACATAAGGGTGGACACTCTTGGGGCTGAGAGGTTTGGTGAGGTTGGGTGAGCAAATGCAGACCCTTTAAAGTAATACTGCGTGGTACCCATCGCATGGGTCCCAAATCTCCAGGTTCAAGGGCATCTTCCTACATCGAAATCATGCATGAGAAACCCAGAAGATGGTACACTGTGTGATGGGGAGAGGTTTCTAAAACGCACCTCATTTCTCATCTCCTTGTGCTCGGGTTTGCGATTCCAGCCACTTTACTAGCAATCTCCCTACTTGGAGCATCAGCACCTTTAACCTCCTGTTCCGTACAGGTTGCAATTTTTCCTGAGGATGAACAGGAAGACGGGGAACCAATGAGAGACTAGCTCTTGGTTTTGGGACAGGCACAGGTCACTCTATTTTCCCATCAGGAAGAAGAATTAACCACAGGCTCAGCCTGCCCCCCGGAACCAGAACTGGGCCTGAAGCCATCCTGCGCTTTTGCGGCCAGCTCCCAAAAAAGCGAGTTGTACAATGGAGCTTCAGGGCACTGCAATTCACAAACCTGCAGAGTTATAAATGATAACTCTCGTCCACAAACATATTGAGGGAAGGCAAAGAAGAGGATTTGAAATCAAGGCAGAATTGCAGGAAACAGATTTCAGGAGGTAGATTCGAAGCTCCTTTAAAGCACATGAAAAGCGGCAAAACGTTGACAATGATGCCCTTGGCCAAAAAGCGCGTATGTGTTTTTTCCTGAATATATTCAGGAAAAAACGCATACGCCCTTTTTGGCCAACCAAGCAACCTGGAAAGACAAATCAGCGCTACAAAGAACTCTCGCTTCCCATCGGTCAAAAGGGCCAAGCTGAAAAATGTGTCAAAACCAGAAATGCAGGACAGGCCATGGAGAAATGGGAGCCTTGCTACACTGATGGGCGGGATGTAAATTGCCAACAGCCACTCTGGATAAGTGTACGGTGTGTCCTGAAACATCTAAAAAACACAGCATAGAGAGAATAGGGCACATCCACTCATGGGGTTATAAATTGGGAAAATGAAAAATCAGCAAGACACAAGCACACAAAAGTTTAGGGCTGCTCTGTTGACAAGGACCTCCACTTCATTCCATCTTAAATATCCCAGGAAAGAGAAAAATAGATAAAGAAGTTGTGGTCCTTATGTAGAATGGAATATCACTCAGCCATGAAATCAATGTCATAAGGTTAGTAGCAGCATGATGAGTGGATTTAGGTACGACGATTCTAAGTGAAATAAGTCACACAGAAAAGGACACATCTCGTAAGGTATCACTTATAGAGGGAATGTAAAAACCGTTACACTTGAACTGAATTACAAAACAGAACAGAGTCACACATGCAGAAAACACACTATGGCTGCTTAACGGGAAAGGTGAGGTGGGGTGATACATAAAACAAGGGTTTCAAATTAGCTCAGATACCATTCCATAAACCCAATATGTAATAGACAAGACCTACTCCTTGCTCAGAGAACTGGACTCAACACGCCCTATTCACTGCACAAGAATATATCTGACTAGTAATAATCGTAAAACCTATGTATTGATATCTCTCTGTTAGTGTGTCAAGTGGGTGTAAAGCGGCATAAACACAGCAGTGAAAAGCAGCTAAACCCCATTATAAAAATAAATTACTTTGAAACACCCATGAAACAAAGACAGTGAAAGAGAGAGAAATTCTTACACAATGCGTTCAGGGCCTGTGATGCAACCTGGATTGACCATATCTAGACCCACAGCTGGATGAGACATAAGGGTGGACACTCTTGGGGCTGAGAGGTTTGGTGAGGTTGGGTGAGCAAACACAGACCCTTTAAAGTAATACTGCGTGGTACCCATCGCATGGGTCGAAAATCTCCAGGTTCAAGGGCATCTTCCTACATCGAAAACATGCATGAGAAACCCAGAAGACGGTACACCGTGTGATGGGGAAAGGTTTCTGAAACGCACCTCATTTCTCATCTCCTTGTGCCCGGGTTCGCCATTCCAGCCGCTTTACTAGCAATCTCCCTACTTGGAGCATCAGCACCTTTAACCTCCTGTTCCGTAGAGGTTGCAATTTGTCCTGAGGATGAACGGGAAGACGTGGAACCAACGAGAGACTAGCTCTTGGTGTTGGGACAGGCAAAGGTCACTCTATTTTCCCATCAGGAAGAAGAATTTACCACAGGCTCAGCCTGCCCCCCGGAACCAGAACAGGGCCTGAAGCCATCGTGCGCTTTTGCGGCCAGCTCCCAAAAAAGCGAGTTGTAAAATGGAGGTTCAGGGCACTGCAATTCACAAACCTGCAGAGTTATAAATGATAACTCTCGTCCACAAATATATTGAGGGAAGGCAAAGAAGAGGACTTGAAATCAAGGCAGAATTGCAGGAAACAGATTTCAGGAGGTAGATACGAATCGCCTTTAAAGCACATGAAAAGCGGCAAAACGTTGACAATGATGCCCTTGGGCAAAAAGGGCGTATGCGTTTTTTCCTGAATATATTCAGGAAAAAACGGATACGCTCTTTTTGGCCAACCAAGCAACCTGGAAAGGCAAATCAGCACTACAAAGTAGTCTCGCTTCCATCGGTCAAAAGGGCCATGCTGAAAAAAGTGTCAAAACCAGAAATGCAGGACAGGCCATGGAGAAATGGGAGCCTTGCTACACTGATGGGCAGGATGTAAATTGCCAAGAGCCACTCTGGAGAAATGTCCGGTGAGTCCTGAAACATCTGAAAAACACAGCTTAGAGAGCATAGGGTACTTCCACTCATGGGGGTATAAATTGGGAAAATGAAAAATCAGCAAGACACAAGCACCCCAAAGTTTAGGGCTGCTCTGTTGACCAGGACCTCCACTTCATTCCACCTTATATATCCCAGGAAAGAGAAAAATGGGTAAAGAAGTTGTGGTCCTTATGTACAATGGAATATCACTCAGCCATGAAATCAATGTCATAAGGCTAGTAGCAGCATGATGAGTGGATTTAGGAACGACGATTCTAAGTGAAATAAGTCACACAGAAAAGGACACTTCTCATAAGGTATCACTGATAGAGGGAATGTAAAAACCGTTACACTTGAACTGAATTACAAAACAGAACAGAGTCACACATGCAGAAAACACACTATGGCTGCTTAACGGGAAAGGTGAGGTGGGGTGATACATAAAAGAAGGTTTTCAATTTAGCTCAGATACCGTTCCATAAACCCAATATGTAATAGACAAGACCTACTCCTTGCTCAGAGAACTGGACTCAACACGCCCTATTCACGGCACAAGAATATATCTGACTAGTAATAATCGTAAAACCTATGTATTGATATCTCTCTGTTAGTGTGTCAAGTGGGTGTAAAGCGGCATAAACACAGCAGTGAAAAGCAGCTAAATCCCATTATGAAAATAAATTACTTTGAAAAACCCATGAAACAAAGACAGTGAAAGAGAGAGAAATTCTTACACAATGCGTTCAGGGCCTGTGATGCAACCTGGATTGACCATATCTAGACCCACAGCTGGATGAGACATAAGGGTGGACACTCTTGGGGCTGAGAGGTTTGGTGAGGTTGGGTGAGCAAACACAGACCCTTTAAAGTAATACTGCGTGGTACCCATCGCATGGGTCCCAAATCTCCAGGTTCAAGGGCATCTTCCTACATCGAAAACATGCATGAGAAACCCAGAAGATGGTACACCGTGTGATGGGGAAAGGTTTCTAAAACGCACCTCATTTCTCATCTCCTTGTGCCCGGGTTCGCCATTCCAGCCACTTTACTAGCAATCTCCCTACTTGGAGCATCAGCACCTTTAACCTCCTGTTCCGTGCAGGTTGCAATTTGTCCTGAGGATGAACGGGAAGACGGGGAACCAATGAGAGACTAGCTCTTGCTGTGGACACAGGCACAGGTCACTCTATTTTCCCATCAGGAAGAAGAATTAACCACAGGCTCTGCCTGCCCCCCGGAAGCAGAAGAGGGCGTGAAACCATCATGCACTTCTGCGGCCAGCTCTCAAAAAAGCGAGTTGTAAAATGGAGCTTCAGGGCACTGCTATTCACAAACCTGCAGAGTTATAAATGATAACTCTCGTCCACAAATATATTGAGGGAAGGCAAAGAAGAGGATTTGAAATCAAGGCAGAATTGCAGGAAACAGATTTCAGGAGGTAGATTCAAATCGCATTTAAAGCACATGAAAAGCGGCAAAACGTTGACAATGATGCCCTTGGCCAAAAAGGGCGTATGCGTTTTTTCCTGAATATATTCAGGTAAAAACGCATACGCCCTTTTTGGCCAACCAAGCAACCTGGAAAGGCAAGTCAGCGCTACAAAGAAGACTCGCTACCCATCGGTCAAAAGGGCCATGCTGAAAAAAGTGTCAAAACCAGAAATGCAGGACAGGCCATGGAGAAATGGGAGCCTTGCTACACTGATGGGCAGGATGTAAATTACCAACAGCCACTCTGGAGAAGTGTACGGTGTGTCCTGAAACACCTAAAAAACACAGCTTAGAGAGCATAGGGCACTTCCACTCATGGGGGTATAAATTGGGAAAATGAAAAATCAGCAATACACAAGCACCCCAATGTTTAGGGCTGCTCTGTTGACAAGGACCTCCATTTCATTCCACCTTAAATATCCCAGGAAAGAGAAAAATGGATAAAGAAGTTGTGGTCCTTATGTACAATGGAATATCACTCAGCCATGAAATCAATGTCATAAGGCTAGTAGCAGCATGATGAGTGGATTTAGGTATGACGATTCTAAGTGAAATAAGTCACACAGAAAAGGACACTTCTCATAAGGTATCACTGATAGAGGGAATGTAAAAACCGTTACACTTGAACTGAATTACAAAACAGAACAGAGTCACACATGCAGAAAACACACTATGGCTGCTTAAAGGGAAAGGTGAGGTGGGGTGATGCATAAAACAAGGGTTTCAAATTAGCTCAGATACCATTCCATAAACCCAATATGTAATAGACAAGACCTACTCCTTGCTCAGAGAACTGGACTCAACACGCCCTATTCACCGCACAAGAATCTATCTGACTAGTAATAAGCTTAAAACCTATGTATTGATATCTCTCTGTTAGTGTGTCAAGTGGGTGTAAAGCGGCATAAACACAGCAGTGAAAAGCAGCAAAACCCCATTATAAAAATAAATTACTTTGAAAAACCCATGAAACAAACACAGTGAAAGAGAGAGAAATTCTTACACAATGCGTTCAGGGGCTGTGATGCAACCTGGATTGACCATATCTAGACGCACAGGTGGATGAGACATAAGGGTGGACACTCTTGGGGCTGAGAGGTTTGGTGAGGTAGGGTGAGGAAACGCAGACCCTTTAAAGTAATACTGCGTGGTACCCGTCCCATGGGTCCCAAATCTCCAGGTTCAAGGGCATCTTCCTACATCGAAAACATGCATGAGAAACCCAGAAGATGGTACACCGTGTGATGGGGAAAGGTTTCTAAAACGCACCTCATTTCTCATCTCCTTGTGCCTGGGTTCACAATTCCAGATGCTTTACTAGCAATCTCCCTATTTGGAGCATCAGCACCTTTAACCTCCTGTTCCGTACAGGTTGCAATTTTTCCTGAGGATGAATGGGAAGACGGGGAACCAATGAGAGCCTAGCTCTTGGTTTTGGGACAGGCACAGGACACTCTATTTTACAATCAGGAAGAAGAATTAACCACAGGCTCAGCCTGCCCCCCGGAACCAGAACAGGGCCTGAAGCCATCCTGCACTTTTGTGGCCAGCTCCCAAAAAAGCAAGTTGTAAAATGGAGCTTCAGGGCAATGCAATTCACAAACCTGCAGAGTTATAAATGATAACTCTCGTCCACAAATATATTGAGGGAAGGCAAAGAAGAGGATTTGAAATCAAGGCAGAATTGCAGGAAACAGATTTCAGGAGGTAGATTCGGATCGCCTTTAAAGCACATGAAAAGCGGCAAAACTTTGACAATGATGCCCTTGGCCAAAAAGGGCATATGCGTTTTCTCCTGAATATATTCAGGAAAAAACGCATACGCCCTTTTTGGCCAACCAAGCAACCTGGAAAGGCAAATCAGCGCTACAAAGAAGACTCGCTACCCATCGGTCAAAAGGGCCATGCTGAAAAAAGTGTCAAAACCAGAAATGCAGGACAGGCCATGGAGAAATGGGAGCCTTGCTACACTGATGGGCAGGATGTAAATTGGCAACAGCCACTCTGGAGAAGTCTACAGTGTGTCCTGAAACACCTAAAAAACACAGCTTAGAGTGCATAGGGCACTTCCACTCATAGGGGTATAAATTGGGAAAATCAAAAATCAGCAAGACACAAGCACCCCAAAGTTTAGGGCTGCTCTGTTGACAAGGACCTCCACTTCATTCCACCTTCAATATCCCAGGAAAGAGAAAAATGGATAAAGAAGCTGTGGTCCTTATGTACAATGAAATATCACTCAGCCATGAAATCAATGTCATAAGGCTAGTAGCAGCATGATGAGTGGATTTAGGTATGACGATTCTAAGTGAAATAAGTCACACAGAAAAGGAAACTTCTCATAAGGTATCACTTATAGAGGGAATGTAAAAACCGTTACACTTGAACTGAATTACAAAACAGAACAGAGTCACACATGCAGAAAACACACTATGGCTGCTTAACGGGAAAGGTGAGGTGGGGTGATGCATAAAACAAGGGTTTCAAATTAGCTCAGATACCGTTCCATAAACCCAATATGTAATAGACAAGACCTACTCCTTGCTCAGAGAACTGGACTCAACACGCCCTATTCACCACACAAGAATATATCTGACTAGTAATAATCTTAAAACCTATGTATTGATATCTCTCTGTTAGTGTGTCAAGTGGGTGTAAAGCGGCATAAACACAGCAGTGAAAAGCAGCTAAATCCCATTATGAAAATAAATTACTTTGAAAAACCCATGAAACAAAGACAGTGAAAGAGAGAGAAATTCTTACACAATGCGTTCAGGGCCTGTGATGCAACCTGGATTGACCATATCTAGACCCACAGCTTGATGAGACATAAGGGTGGACACTCTTGGGGCTGAGAGGTTTGGTGAGGTTGGGTGAGCAAACACAGACCCTTTAAAGTAATACTGCGTGGTACCCATCGCATGGGTCCCAAATCTCCAGGTTCAAGGGCATCTTCCTACATCGAAAACATGCATGAGAAACCCAGAAGATGGTACACCGTGTGATGGGGAAAGGTTTCTAAAACGCAACTCATTTCTCATCTCCTTGTGCCCGGGTTCGCCATTCCAGCCGCTTTACTAGCAATCTCCCTACTTGGAGCATCAGCACCTTTAACCTCCTGTTCCGTAGAGGTTGCAATTTGTCCTGAGGATGAACGGGAAGACGTGGAACCAACGAGAGACTAGCTCTTGGTGTTGGGACAGGCAAAGGTCACTCTATTTTCCCATCAGGAAGAAGAATTTACCACAGGCTCAGCCTGCCCCCCGGAACCAGAACAGGGCCTGAAGCCATCGTGCGCTTTTGCGGCCAGCTCCCAAAAAAGCGAGTTGTAAAATGGAGGTTCAGGGCACTGCAATTCACAAACCTGCAGAGTTATAAATGATAACTCTCGTCCACAAATATATTGAGGGAAGGCAAAGAAGAGGACTTGAAATCAAGGCAGAATTGCAGGAAACAGATTTCAGGAGGTAGATACGAATCGCCTTTAAAGCACATGAAAAGCGGCAAAACGTTGACAATGATGCCCTTGGGCAAAAAGGGCGTATGCGTTTTTTCCTGAATATATTCAGGAAAAAACGGATACGCTCTTTTTGGCCAACCAAGCAACCTGGAAAGGCAAATCAGCACTACAAAGTAGTCTCGCTTCCATCGGTCAAAAGGGCCATGCTGAAAAAAGTGTCAAAACCAGAAATGCAGGACAGGCCATGGAGAAATGGGAGCCTTGCTACACTGATGGGCAGGATGTAAATTGCCAAGAGCCACTCTGGAGAAATGTCCGGTGAGTCCTGAAACATCTGAAAAACACAGCTTAGAGAGCATAGGGTACTTCCACTCATGGGGGTATAAATTGGGAAAATGAAAAATCAGCAAGACACAAGCACCCCAAAGTTTAGGGCTGCTCTGTTGACCAGGACCTCCACTTCATTCCACCTTATATATCCCAGGAAAGAGAAAAATGGGTAAAGAAGTTGTGGTCCTTATGTACAATGGAATATCACTCAGCCATGAAATCAATGTCATAAGGCTAGTAGCAGCATGATGAGTGGATTTAGGAACGACGATTCTAAGTGAAATAAGTCACACAGAAAAGGACACTTCTCATAAGGTATCACTGATAGAGGGAATGTAAAAACCGTTACACTTGAACTGAATTACAAAACAGAACAGAGTCACACATGCAGAAAACACACTATGGCTGCTTAACGGGAAAGGTGAGGTGGGGTGATACATAAAAGAAGGTTTTCAATTTAGCTCAGATACCGTTCCATAAACCCAATATGTAATAGACAAGACCTACTCCTTGCTCAGAGAACTGGACTCAACACGCCCTATTCACGGCACAAGAATATATCTGACTAGTAATAATCGTAAAACCTATGTATTGATATCTCTCTGTTAGTGTGTCAAGTGGGTGTAAAGCGGCATAAACACAGCAGTGAAAAGCAGCTAAATCCCATTATGAAAATAAATTACTTTGAAAAACCCATGAAACAAAGACAGTGAAAGAGAGAGAAATTCTTACACAATGCGTTCAGGGCCTGTGATGCAACCTGGATTGACCATATCTAGACCCACAGCTGGATGAGACATAAGGGTGGACACTCTTGGGGCTGAGAGGTTTGGTGAGGTTGGGTGAGCAAACACAGACCCTTTAAAGTAATACTGCGTGGTACCCATCGCATGGGTCCCAAATCTCCAGGTTCAAGGGCATCTTCCTACATCGAAAACATGCATGAGAAACCCAGAAGATGGTACACCGTGTGATGGGGAAAGGTTTCTAAAACGCACCTCATTTCTCATCTCCTTGTGCCCGGGTTCGCCATTCCAGCCACTTTACTAGCAATCTCCCTACTTGGAGCATCAGCACCTTTAACCTCCTGTTCCGTGCAGGTTGCAATTTGTCCTGAGGATGAACGGGAAGACGGGGAACCAATGAGAGACTAGCTCTTGCTGTGGACACAGGCACAGGTCACTCTATTTTCCCATCAGGAAGAAGAATTAACCACAGGCTCTGCCTGCCCCCCGGAAGCAGAAGAGGGCGTGAAACCATCATGCACTTCTGCGGCCAGCTCTCAAAAAAGCGAGTTGTAAAATGGAGCTTCAGGGCACTGCTATTCACAAACCTGCAGAGTTATAAATGATAACTCTCGTCCACAAATATATTGAGGGAAGGCAAAGAAGAGGATTTGAAATCAAGGCAGAATTGCAGGAAACAGATTTCAGGAGGTAGATTCAAATCGCATTTAAAGCACATGAAAAGCGGCAAAACGTTGACAATGATGCCCTTGGCCAAAAAGGGCGTATGCGTTTTTTCCTGAATATATTCAGGTAAAAACGCATACGCCCTTTTTGGCCAACCAAGCAACCTGGAAAGGCAAGTCAGCGCTACAAAGAAGACTCGCTACCCATCGGTCAAAAGGGCCATGCTGAAAAAAGTGTCAAAACCAGAAATGCAGGACAGGCCATGGAGAAATGGGAGCCTTGCTACACTGATGGGCAGGATGTAAATTACCAACAGCCACTCTGGAGAAGTGTACGGTGTGTCCTGAAACACCTAAAAAACACAGCTTAGAGAGCATAGGGCACTTCCACTCATGGGGGTATAAATTGGGAAAATGAAAAATCAGCAATACACAAGCACCCCAATGTTTAGGGCTGCTCTGTTGACAAGGACCTCCATTTCATTCCACCTTAAATATCCCAGGAAAGAGAAAAATGGATAAAGAAGTTGTGGTCCTTATGTACAATGGAATATCACTCAGCCATGAAATCAATGTCATAAGGCTAGTAGCAGCATGATGAGTGGATTTAGGTATGACGATTCTAAGTGAAATAAGTCACACAGAAAAGGACACTTCTCATAAGGTATCACTGATAGAGGGAATGTAAAAACCGTTACACTTGAACTGAATTACAAAACAGAACAGAGTCACACATGCAGAAAACACACTATGGCTGCTTAAAGGGAAAGGTGAGGTGGGGTGATGCATAAAACAAGGGTTTCAAATTAGCTCAGATACCATTCCATAAACCCAATATGTAATAGACAAGACCTACTCCTTGCTCAGAGAACTGGACTCAACACGCCCTATTCACCGCACAAGAATCTATCTGACTAGTAATAAGCTTAAAACCTATGTATTGATATCTCTCTGTTAGTGTGTCAAGTGGGTGTAAAGCGGCATAAACACAGCAGTGAAAAGCAGCAAAACCCCATTATAAAAATAAATTACTTTGAAAAACCCATGAAACAAACACAGTGAAAGAGAGAGAAATTCTTACACAATGCGTTCAGGGGCTGTGATGCAACCTGGATTGACCATATCTAGACGCACAGGTGGATGAGACATAAGGGTGGACACTCTTGGGGCTGAGAGGTTTGGTGAGGTAGGGTGAGGAAACGCAGACCCTTTAAAGTAATACTGCGTGGTACCCGTCCCATGGGTCCCAAATCTCCAGGTTCAAGGGCATCTTCCTACATCGAAAACATGCATGAGAAACCCAGAAGATGGTACACCGTGTGATGGGGAAAGGTTTCTAAAACGCACCTCATTTCTCATCTCCTTGTGCCTGGGTTCACAATTCCAGATGCTTTACTAGCAATCTCCCTATTTGGAGCATCAGCACCTTTAACCTCCTGTTCCGTACAGGTTGCAATTTTTCCTGAGGATGAATGGGAAGACGGGGAACCAATGAGAGCCTAGCTCTTGGTTTTGGGACAGGCACAGGACACTCTATTTTACAATCAGGAAGAAGAATTAACCACAGGCTCAGCCTGCCCCCCGGAACCAGAACAGGGCCTGAAGCCATCCTGCACTTTTGTGGCCAGCTCCCAAAAAAGCAAGTTGTAAAATGGAGCTTCAGGGCAATGCAATTCACAAACCTGCAGAGTTATAAATGATAACTCTCGTCCACAAATATATTGAGGGAAGGCAAAGAAGAGGATTTGAAATCAAGGCAGAATTGCAGGAAACAGATTTCAGGAGGTAGATTCGGATCGCCTTTAAAGCACATGAAAAGCGGCAAAACTTTGACAATGATGCCCTTGGCCAAAAAGGGCATATGCGTTTTCTCCTGAATATATTCAGGAAAAAACGCATACGCCCTTTTTGGCCAACCAAGCAACCTGGAAAGGCAAATCAGCGCTACAAAGAAGACTCGCTACCCATCGGTCAAAAGGGCCATGCTGAAAAAAGTGTCAAAACCAGAAATGCAGGACAGGCCATGGAGAAATGGGAGCCTTGCTACACTGATGGGCAGGATGTAAATTGGCAACAGCCACTCTGGAGAAGTCTACAGTGTGTCCTGAAACACCTAAAAAACACAGCTTAGAGTGCATAGGGCACTTCCACTCATAGGGGTATAAATTGGGAAAATCAAAAATCAGCAAGACACAAGCACCCCAAAGTTTAGGGCTGCTCTGTTGACAAGGACCTCCACTTCATTCCACCTTCAATATCCCAGGAAAGAGAAAAATGGATAAAGAAGCTGTGGTCCTTATGTACAATGAAATATCACTCAGCCATGAAATCAATGTCATAAGGCTAGTAGCAGCATGATGAGTGGATTTAGGTATGACGATTCTAAGTGAAATAAGTCACACAGAAAAGGAAACTTCTCATAAGGTATCACTTATAGAGGGAATGTAAAAACCGTTACACTTGAACTGAATTACAAAACAGAACAGAGTCACACATGCAGAAAACACACTATGGCTGCTTAACGGGAAAGGTGAGGTGGGGTGATGCATAAAACAAGGGTTTCAAATTAGCTCAGATACCGTTCCATAAACCCAATATGTAATAGACAAGACCTACTCCTTGCTCAGAGAACTGGACTCAACACGCCCTATTCACCACACAAGAATATATCTGACTAGTAATAATCTTAAAACCTATGTATTGATATCTCTCTGTTAGTGTGTCAAGTGGGTGTAAAGCGGCATAAACACAGCAGTGAAAAGCAGCTAAATCCCATTATGAAAATAAATTACTTTGAAAAACCCATGAAACAAAGACAGTGAAAGAGAGAGAAATTCTTACACAATGCGTTCAGGGCCTGTGATGCAACCTGGATTGACCATATCTAGACCCACAGCTTGATGAGACATAAGGGTGGACACTCTTGGGGCTGAGAGGTTTGGTGAGGTTGGGTGAGCAAACACAGACCCTTTAAAGTAATACTGCGTGGTACCCATCGCATGGGTCCCAAATCTCCAGGTTCAAGGGCATCTTCCTACATCGAAAACATGCATGAGAAACCCAGAAGATGGTACACCGTGTGATGGGGAAAGGTTTCTAAAACGCAACTCATTTCTCATCTCCTTGTGCCCGGGTTCGCCATTCCAGCCGCTTTACTAGCAATCTCCCTACTTGGAGCATCAGCACCTTTAACCTCCTGTTCCGTACAGGTTGCAATTTGTCCTGAGGATGAACGGGAAGACGTGGAACCAACGAGAGACTAGCTCTTGGTGTTGGGACAGGCACAGGTCACTCTATTTTCCCATCAGGAAGAAGAATTAACCACAGGCTCAGCCTGCCCCCCGGAACCAGAACAGGGCCTGAAGCCATCCTGCGCTTTTGCGGCCAGCTCCCAAAAAAGCGAGTTGTAAAATGGAGGTTCAAGGCTCTGCAATACACAAACCTGCAGAGTTATAAATGATAACTCTTGTCCACAAATATATTGAGGGAAGGCAAAGAAGAGGATTTGAAATCAAGGCAGAATTGCAGGAAACAGATTTCAGGAGGTAGATTCGAATCGCCTTTAAAGCACATGAAAAGCGGCAAAACGTTGACAATAATGCCCTTGGCCAAAAAGGGCGTATGCGTTTTCTCCTGAATATATTCAGGAAAAAATGCATACGCCCTTTTTGGCCAACCAAGCAACCTGGAAAGGCAAATCAAGACTACAAAGAAGAGTCGCTACCCATCGGTCAAAAGGGCCATGCTGAAAAAAGTGTCAAAACCAGAAAGGCAGGACAGGCCATGGCGAAATGGGAGCCTTGCTACACTGATGGGTAGGATGTAAACTGCCAACAGCCACTCTGGAGAAGTGCACGGTGTGTCCTGAAACACCTAAAAAACACAGCTTAGAGTGCATAGGGCACTTCCACTCATAGGGGTATAAATTGGGAAAATGAAAAATCAGCAAGACACAAGCACCCCAAAGTTTAGGGCTGCTCTGTTGACAAGGACCTCCACTTCATTCCACCTTCAATATCCCAGGAAAGAGAAAAATGTATAAAGAAGTTGTGGTCCTTATGTACAATGAAATATCACTCAGCCATGAAATCAATGTCATAAGGCTAGTAGCAGCATGATGAGTGGATTTAGGTATGACGATTCTAAGTGAAATAAGTCACACAGAAAAGGAAATTTCTCATAAGGTATCACTTATAGAGGGAATGTAAAAACCGTTACACTTGAACTGAATTACAAAACAGAACAGAGTCACACATGCAGAAAACACACTATGGCTGCTTAACGGGAAAGGTGAGGTGGGGTGATGCATAAAACAAGGGCTTCAAATTAGCTCAGATACCGTTCCATAAACCCAATATGTAATAGACAAGACCTACTCCTTGCTCAGAGAACTGGACTCAACACGCCCTATTCACCACACAAGAATATATCTGACTAATAATAATCGTAAAACCTATGTATTGATATCTCTCTGTTAGTGTGTCAAGTGGGTGTAAAGCGGCATAAACACAGCAGTGAAAAGCAGCTAAACCCCATTATAAAAATAAATTACTTTGAAACACCCATGAAACAAAGAAAGTGAAAGAGAGAGAAATTCTTACACAATTCGTTCGGGGGCTGTGATGCAACCTGGATCGACCATATCTAGACCCACAGCTGGGTGAGACATAAGGGTGGACACTCTTGCGGCTGAGAGGTTTGGTGAGGTTGGATGAGCAAACGCATACCCTTTAAAGTAATACTGCGTGACACCCATCCCATGGGTCCCAAATCTTCAGGTTCAAGGGCATCTTCCTACATCGAAAACATGCATGAGAAACCCAGAAGATGGTACACCGTGTGATCGGGAAAGGTTTCTAAAATCCACCTCATTTCTCATGTCCTTGTGCTCGGGTTCGCCATTCCAGCCGCTTTCTTAGCAATCTCCCTACTTGGAGCATCAGCACCTTTAACCTCCTGTTTCGTACAGGTTGCAATTTGTACTGAGGATGAACGGGAAGAGGGGGAACCAATGAGAGAATAGATCTAGGTGTTGGGACAAGCACAGGTCACTCTATTTTCCCTTCAGAAAAAGAATTAACCACAGGCTCAGCCTGCCCCCCGGAAGTAGAACAGGGCCTGAAGCAATCCTGCGCTTTTGTTGCCAACTCCCAAAAAAGCGAGTTGAAAAATGGATCTCAGGGGCACTGCAATTCACAAACCTGCAGAGTTATCAATGATAACTCTCGTCCACAAATATATTGAGGGAAGGCAACGAAGAGGATTTGAAAGCAAGGCAGAATTGCAGAAACAGACTTAAGGAGGTAGATTCGAATCACCTTTAAAGCAAATGAAAAGCAGCAAAACGTTGACAATGATACCCTTGGCCAAAAAGGGCGTATGCGTTTTTTCCTGAATATATTCAGGAAAAAACGCATACGCCCTTTTTGGCCAAGCAAGCAACCTGGAAAGGCAAATCAGCGCTACAAAGAAGTCTCGCTTCCCATCCGTCAAAAGGGCCATGCTGAAAAAAGTGTCAAAACCAGAAATGCAGGACAGGCCATGGAGAAATGGGAGCCTTGCTACACTGATGGGCGGGATGTAAATTGCCAACAGCCACTCTGGAGAAGTGTACGGTGTGTCCTGAAACATCTAAAAAACACAGCTTAGAGAGCATAGGGCATTTCCACTCATGGGCGTATAAATTGGGAAAACTAAAAATCAGCAAGACACAGGCACACCAAAGTTTAGGGCTGCTCTGTTGACAAGAACCTCCTCTTCATTACACCTTAAATATCCCAGGAAATAAGAAAATGGATAACGATGTTGTGGTCCTTATGTACAATGGAATATCACTCAGCCATGAAATCAATGTCATAAGGCTATTAGCAGCATGATGAGTGGATTTATGTTCGATGATTCTAAGTGAAATAAGTCACACAGAAAAAGACACTTATCATAAGATATCACTTGTAGAGGGAATGTAAAAACCGTTACACTTGAACTGAATTACAAAACAGAACAGAGTCACACATTTAGAAAACACACTATGGCTGCTTAACGGGAAAGGTGAGGTGGGGTGATGCATAAAACGAGTGTTTCATATTAGCTCAAATACCGATCCATAAACCCAATATGTAATAGACAAGACCTACTCCTTGCTCAGTGAAGTGGATGCAACACCCCCTATTCAACGAACAAGAATATATCTGACTAGTAAAAATCTTAAAACCTATGTATTGATTTCTCTCTGTAAGTGAATCAAGTGGGTGTAAAGGGGCATAAACACAGCAGGGAAAATCAGGTAAACCCCATTATAAAAATAAATTACTTTAAAATCCCAAAAAACAAAGACAGTTATAGAGGGAGAAATTTTTACATAATTCGTTCCGGGGCTGTGATGCAACCTGGTGTGACCATATCTAGACCCACAGCTGGATGAGAAATAAAGCTGGACACTCTTGGGGCTGAAGGTCTCTTTCCCTATTTACCAGATTGGGAACGTAGAAAGGCTGCCACCCTCTGGCCGTTACCTGCAAAAGCAGCTTTAAAACCTGTGCTAATGGTCACTTCATATGAACAAGTACTTCAGGGCTGTAAATGAAACGTGCCCTCAAAATGTCTTGAGGGAGGTAATGGCCAAAAATTTTCAAAATGTGACACTTACTTTAAGAAAACACTTTGAAGAACTAAGCTGTAATCACAGTTTGATAAATAAAAAGGGCATGCTTTAAAGCTCAATTTCAACAGATTATGGGACACATGCAAATTCAACCACAGATAGGTATCAGCTCACACCTGTTAGAATGACCATCAGCAAGAAAACTACAAACAATAAATATTGAAGGTGTTTTGGAGAAATGCATACCCTCAATTTTAAGTGGGACGTAACCTGGAAAGAGCCACTAATGAGAACTGAATGGTGGTGCCTTTAAAACATACACACTGAGCTACCATATGATACAGCAAGCCCACTGCTTGGCCTATAACATAAGAAGATATAACTGGAAAGACACAGGCAAGCAAATGTGCATTGCAGCAGTATTACAATAGCCAAGACATGGAGGCAACCAGAAAGTCCATCAAGAGGTGCGTGGCCAAAGAAGAACTGGTACACGTACAGATGGAATATTAGCCAGGGAAAAAAATGAAACAATGCCATTTGCAGCACCATGTATGATTCTTGAGGTAATCAGGCAAATTGTACTAAGTCAGAAAGCAAAAGACACATATCCTATAATATCACTTATAGGTCTTAGCTAAAAATTGATACCAATGAAGATATTTCCACAGAGAAATGCAATCACAGATTCATTAAACAAACTTATGGTTCACCAAATGGAAAGGTGTGAGGATTGGATACATTAGGATATTGGGGTTAAGATAGATATAGAAACACATGTGAAATATGTAATCACCAAAGACCTACGTAATACCAAGACAAGACTACTCAACATCGTGTCATAACCTACATGGGAAAATGATCCAAAGAAGAATAGATATATGTATATGTTTAAAAGAACCACATCTTTCACACCTAGAAGAAACAAAACATTTTAATTAAATTTGCTCTGACAAAAAATAAAAATTAAATTAAAAAAAGAACAAGAAGTAATGAGACATAAACTTAAGGGGCTATTTGCTGGCACATTGCATTCTAATTTACAACCAGAACATGACTTCCATTAAGGCTCTGTCATCACTAATAAAGCAGCTTTATAAGCAATGTTGAAGGTAGCTTAAAAGAAGTCTCACTAATTATTGATAGTAACAAGGAAACAAAGAAAAGTAAAAATCTCACTGCAAAAAGTATACATAGGGTAAGGATAGTAGATCAAACACTTATTAAACTTCTGTAAAGAATAAAAGACAACAGTAGTATGTTTTTTTAAAAAGAGAGGGCCCAAATAAATCTGAAATGAAAGAGATGATGTTACAACGGACACCACAGAAATACAAAGTATCCTAAGATACACACAGGGTAACTCAGGGCTCAGACTGGACAGAGCCCACTCTCCAGTCCCCTGTACATGACTTACAGGAGCCTCAGGAACTGAGGAGGGGGTCCCTGAGGAGAGGCTCAAGATAGAATATGGTAGACATTAACATGACTGCATTCATCTTAAACATGCCTGAACTACATTCACACGAGATGATTTTGTCCTGTATGTACATCGGCACCTCTAGTTGGAACTGCAGATCTTTGGCTTCAACACCTCTACTGACAACATTAGCGTCACCTGCTGTGGACCGTCTCCTATAGGATTTCTAGAATCACAAAACATCGAAGCTTCACAGGACCCAGAGTCTGTGCAACTCCACACAGAGTCTCAGAGTCTCAACTCCACTCAGATACTCCACTCTTGGAGGGCACACACAAAGTAGTGTGCACATCAGGACCCAGGGGAAGGAGCAGTGACCCTGTAGGAGAATGACCAGAACTACCTGCTACTTTTAGAGGGTCTCCTGCAGAGGCAGGTGGTGGCTGTGGCTGTGGCTCACCGTGAGGACAACGACACTGGCAGCAGAAGTTCTGGGAAATACTCCTTGGTGTGAGCCCTCCCAGAGTCCACCATTAGCCCCACCAAGAGCAAGGTAGGCTCCAGGGCTGGGTCGCCTCAGGCCAAACAACCAACAGGGAGGGAACCCAGCCCCATGCATCAGCAGACAAGCGGATTAAACTTTTTATTAAAGTTTTATTTAATCCGTAGACAAGGGGATTAAAGCTCTGCCCACCAAAGCAACACCCAGCTCTACCCACCACCAGTCCTTCCCATCAGGAAGCTTGCACAAGCCTCTAAGATAGACTCATCCACCGGAGAGCAGACAGCAGAAGCAAGAAGAACTACAATTCTGCAGCCTGTGGAAGGAAAACCACATTCACAGAAAGATAGACAAAATGAAAAGGCAGAGGACTTTATACCAGATCAAGGAACAAGATAAAACCCCAGAAAAAAAAACGAAATGAGGTGGAGATAGGGAACCTTCCAGAAAAAGAATTCAGAATAATGATAGTGAAGTTGAGCCAAGACCTTGGAAAAAGAAAGGAGGCAAAGATCGAGAAGATGCAAGAAATGTTTAACAAAGACCTAGAAGAATTAAGGAACAAACACCTAGAAGAATTAAAGAACAAACAAACAGAGGTGAACAATGGAATAACTGAAATGAAAAATACACTAGAAGGAATCAGTAGCAGAATAACTGTGGCAGAAGAACGGATAAGTGACCTGGAAGACAGAAAGGTGGAAATCACTGCCATGGAACAGAATAAAGAAAAAGAATGAAAATAAACGAAGACACCCCAAGAGTCCTCTGGGACAACATTAAACGCAACAACATTCGCATTATAGGGGTCCCAGAAGGAGAAGAGAGAGAGAAAGGACCCGAGAATATATTTAAAGAGATAATGGTCAAAAACTTCCCTAGCATGGGAAAAGAAATAGCCACCCAAGTCCAGAAGCACAGAGTGTCCCAGGCAGGATAAACCAAAGGAGAAAAATGACAAGACACATAGTAATCAAATTGACAAAAATTAACGACAAAGAAAAATGATTGAAAGCAGCGAGGGAAAAATGACAAATAGCATACAAGGGAACTCCCATAAGGATAACAACTGATTTCTCAGCAGAAAATCTACAAGCCAGAAGGAAGTGGCATGATAAATTTAAAGTGATGAAAGGGAAGAACCTACAACCAAGAGTACTCCACCCTGCAAAGAGCTCATTCAGATTTGATGGAGAAATCAAAAGCCTTACAGACAAGCAAAAGCTAAGAGAATTCAGCACCATGAAACCAGCTCTACACCAAATGCTAAAGGAACTTCTCTAAGTGGGAAACACAAGAGAAGAAAAGGACCCACCAAGACAAACCCATAACAATTAAGAAAATAGTAGTAGGAACATACATATCGATAATTACCTTAAACGTGAATGCACTACATGTTCCAACCAAAAGACACAGGCTCGCTGAATGGATACAAAAACAAGACCCATATATATGCTGTCTACAAGAGATCCATTTCAGACCTAGGGACACATACAGACTCAAAGTGAGGCGATGGAAAAATATATTCTATGCAAATGAAAATCAAAAGAAAGCTGGAGTAGCAATACTCATATCAGATAAAATAGACTTTAAAATAAAGAATGTTACAAGAGACAAGGAAAGGCACTACATAATGGTCAGGGGATCAATCCAAGAAGAAGATATAACAATTATAAATATATATGTACCCAAAATAGGAGCAGCTCAATGTATAAGGCAACTGCTAACAGCTATAAAAGAGGAAATCGACAGTAACACAATAATAGCGGGGGACTTTAACAGCTCACTTACACCAGTGGAGATCAGCCAGACAGACAATTAATAAGGCAACACAAGCTTTAAATGACACAATAGACCAGATAGAGTTAATTGATATTTATAGGACATTCCATCCAAAAACAGCAGATTACACGTTCTTCTCAACTGCACACGGAACATTCTCCAGGATAGATCACATCTTGGGTCACAGATAAAGCCTCAGTAAATTTAAGAAAACTGAAATCATATCAAGCAGCTGTTCCGACCACAATGCTATGAGATTAGAAATCAATTACACGGAAAAAACCGTAAAAAACACACACACATGGAGGCTAAACAATACGTTACTAAATAACCAAGCAATCACTGAAGAAATCAAAGAGGAAATCAAAAACTACCTAGAGACAAATGACAACAAAAACACGATGATCCAAAACCTATGGGATGCAGCAAAAGGAGTTCTAAGAGGGAAGTTTATAGCAATACAAGCCTACCTCAAGAAACAAGAAAAATCTCAAATAAACAATCTAACCTTACACCTAGAGGAACTAGAGAAAGAAGAACAAAACCCAAAGTTAGTAGAAGGAAAGAAATCATAAAGATCAGAGCAGAAATAAATGAAATAGAAACAAAGAAAACGAAAGCAAAGATCAATAAAACTAAAAGCTGGTTCTTTGAGAAGATAAGCAAAAATGATCAACCTTTAGCCGGACTCCAGAAAAAGAGGGAGAGGACGCAAATCAACAAAATTAGAAGTGAAAAAGCAGAAGTTACAACAGACACCACAGGAATACAAAGCATCCTAAGAGACTACTACAAGCAACTCTAGGCCAATAAAATGGACAATCTGGAAGAAATGGACAAATTCTTAGAAAGGGATAACCTTCTAAGACTGAACCAGGAAGAAATAGAAAATATGAACAAACCTATCACAAGCAATGAAATTGAAACTGTGATTAAAAATCTTCCAACAAACAAAAGTCCAGAACCAGATGGCATCACAGGTGAATTCTATCAAACATTTAGAGCAGAGCTAACACCCAACCTTCTCAAATTCTTCAAAACAATTGCAGCGGAAGGAACACTCCCAAACTCATTCTATGAGACCACCATCACCCTGATACCAAAATCAGACAGAGATACTACAAGGAAAGAAAATTATAGACCAATATCACTGATGAATATAGATGTAAAAATCCTCAACAAAATACTAGCAAACAGAATCGAACAACACATTAAAAGGATCATACACCATGATCAAGTGGGGTTTATCCCAGGGATGCAAGGATTCTTCAATATACACAAATCAATGTGATACACCATATTAACAAATTGTAGAATAAAACCATATGATCATCTCAATAGATGAAGGAAAAGATTTTGAGAAAATTCAACACTCATTTACGATAAAAACTCTGCAGAGTGTGGGCCTAGAGGGAAACTACCTCAACATAATAAAGGCCATATATGAGAAACCCACAGCAAACAACATTCTCAATGGTGAAAAACTGAAAGCGTTTCCTCTAAGATCAGGAACAAGACGAGGATGTCCACTCTCACCACTGCTATTCAACATAGTTTTGGAAGTCCTAGCCATGGCAATCAGAGAAGAAAAAGAAATAAAAGGAATACAAAAAGGAAAAGAAGAAGTAAAATTGTCACTGTTTGCAGATGACATGATATCACAGATAGAGAATCCTAAAGATGCCACCAGAAAACCACTGGAGCTAATCAATGAATTTGGTAAAGTTGCAGGATACAAAATTAATGCACAGAAATTGCTTGCATTCCTATACACTAACAATGAAAGATCAGAAAGAGAAATTAAGGAAACAATCCCATTACCACTGCAACAAAAAGAATAAAATACCTAGGAATAAACCTACCTAAGGAAGTAAAAGACCTGTACTCAGAAAACTATAAGACACTGATGAAAGAAATCAAAGATGATATAAACAGATGGAGACATATACCATGTTCTCGGATTAGAAGAATCAATATTGTGAAAATGACTATACTACCCAAAGCAATCTACAGATTCAATGCAATCCCGATCAAAATACCTTTGGCATTTTCTACAGAACAAGAAAAAAAAATCTTAAAATTTGTAGGGAGACACAAAAGACCCTGGATAGCCAAAGCAGTCTTGAGGGGGGAAAAAAAAGAGCTGGAGGAATCAGACTTCCAGACTTCAGACTATATTGCAAAGCTACAGTAATCAAGATAATATGGTACTGACACAAGAACAGAAATATAGGTCAATAGAACAGGACAGAAAGCACAGAGATAAACCCACGTACCTATGGTTCACTAATCTATGACAAAGGAGGCAAGGGTATACAATGGAGAAAAGACAGTGTCTTCAGCAAGTGGTGCTGGGAAAACTGGACAGTTACATGTAAAAGAATGAAATTAGTACACACCCTAACACCATACACAAAAATAAACTCAAAATGGATTACAGACCTAAATATAAGACCAGCCACTATAAAACTCTTAGAGGAAAACATAAGCAGAACAGTCTATGACATAAATCACAGCAAGATCCTTTTTGACCCACCTCCTAGAAAAATGGAAATAAAAATAAAAAATTGGGACCGAATGAAACATAAATTCTTTTGCACAGCAAAGTAAAACATAAGCAAGATGAAAAGACAACCATCAGAATGGGAGAAAATATTTTCAAATGAAGCAAATGGCAAAGGATTAATCTCCAAAAAGCAGCTCATGTAGCTCAATATCACAAAACCAAACAACCCAATCCAAAAATGGGCAGAAGACCTAAATAGACATTTCTCCAAAGAAGATATACAGGTTGCCAACAAACACATGAAAGGATGCTGAACATCACTAATCATTACAGAAATGCAAATCAAAACTACAGTGAGGTATCACCTCACACCAGTCAGAATGGCCATCATCAAAAAATCTACCAACAATAAATGCTGGAGAGGCATTTATTGGAGCAAAGGGAACCCTCTTGCACTGTTGGTGGGAATGTAAATTGATATAGCCACTAGGGAGAACGGTATGGGGGTTCCTTAAAAACTAAAAATAGAACTACCATACAACCCAGCAAACCCACTCCTGGACATTTACCCTGAGAAAACCATGATTCAAAAAGAGTCATGTACCACAATGTTCACTGTAGCTCTATTTACAATAGCCAGGACATGGAAGCAACCTAAGTGTCCATCAACAGATAAATGGATAAGGAAGATGTGGCACAAATATACAATGGAACATTATTCAGCCATAAAAAGAAACGAAATTGAGTTACTTTTAGTGAGGTGGATGGATCTAGAGTCTGTCCTACAGAGTGAAGTAAGTCAGAAAGAGAAAAACAAATACCGTATGCTAACACATATATATGGAATCTTAAAAAAAAAAGTTTATGAAGAACCTAGGGGCAGGAAAGGATTAAGGACACAGACGTAGAGAAAGGACTTGAGGACATGGGGAGAGGGAAGGGTAAGCTGGGACAAAGTGAGAGAGTGGTATGGACATATATACACTACCAAATGTAAAATTGATAGCTACTGGGAAGCAGCCACATAGCACAGGGAGATCAGCTCTGTGCTTTGTGACCACCTAAAAGGGTGGGATAAGGGAGTGAGAGGGAGGTGCAAGAGGGAGGGGATATGGTGTTATATGTATACGCACAGCTGATTCACTTTTTTATACAGCAGAAACTAACACACAATTGTAAAGCAATTATACTCCAATAAAGATGTAAAAGAAAAAAAAAGCCCAGAGATAAACCTACACACCTATGGCCCACTAATCTATGACAAAGGAGGCAAGGGTATACAAAGGAGAAAAGACAGTCTCTTCAATAAGTGGTGCTGGGAAAAATGGACAGCTACATGTAAAAGAATGAAATTAGAACACTCCCTAACACCATACACAAAAAATAAACTCAAAATGGATTAGAGACCGAAATGTAAGACCGGACACTATAAAACTCTTAGAGGAAAACATAGGAAGAATACTCTTTGACATAAATCACAGCAAGATCTTTTTTGATCCACCTCCTAGAGTAATGGAATAAAAAAAAATAAACATATGGGAGCAAATGAAACCTAAAAGCTTTTGCAAAGCAAAGGAAACTACAAACAAGACGAAAAGACAACCCTCACAATGGGAGAAAATATTTGCAAACGAATCAATGGACAAAGGATTAATCTCCAATGTATATAAACAGCTCATGCAGCTCAACAGTAAAAAAAACAAACAACCCAATCCAAAAATGGGCAGATGACGTAAACAGACATTTGTCCCAAGAAGACATACAGATGACCAAGAAGCACATGAAAAGCTGCTCAACATCACTAATTATTAGAGAAATATAAACCAAAACTACAATGAGGTATCGCCTCACACGAGTTAGAATGGGCATCATCAGAAAATCTACAAGCAACAAATGCTGGAGAGGGTGTGGAGAAAAGGGAACCCTCTTACACTATTTGTGGGAATGTAAATTGATACAGTCACGATGGAGAACAGTATGGAGGTTCCTTAAAAAACTAAAAATAGAATTACCATAATACCCAGCAGTCCCACTACTGGCCATATACCCAGAGAAAACCATAATTCAAAAAGACATATTCACCACAATATTCATTGCAGCACTATTTACAATAGCCAGGTCATGGAAGCAACCTAAATGCCCATAGACAGACGAACAGAAAAGATGTGCTACATATATAAAATGGAATATTACTCAGCCATAAAAAGGAATGAAATTGGGTCATTTGTAGAGACGTGGATAGATCTAGAGACTGTCATACAGAGTGAAGTAAGTCAGAAAGAGAAAAACAAATATCGTATATTAACGCATACATGTGGAACCTAGAAAAATGGTAAAGATGAACCGGTTTGCAAGGCAGAAATAGAGACACAGATGTAGAGAACAAATGTATGGACACCAAGGGGGGAAAGTGGCAGGGTGGTGGTGGTGGGATGAATTGCGAGCCTGGGATTGACATATATACACTTATATGTATAAAATAGGTTACCAATAAGAGCCTGCTGTATAAAAAAATGAATAAAATAAATTCAAAAATTAAAAAATAAGTAATACTTAAAAAAATAAAACAGAAAAAAAAGTTCTGTCCTTCCCATAGACGTATTTATATGAATGAATTATTTCCATGCTTATATCCATAAATACAAAAAGAGGAATAAAACTTACCTTGAACCAAAAAAGAAAAAAAAAAAAAAAACAGAACCCACTGGTCATACAGAGGAAAACCCTATCAGGGCACTTGGTCCAGGGGTAAACAATTCTGAAGTTGGTCACAGGTGGGGAATCATCTCCCATGCAGCCAGCAGCCCCCACACGAGGAGCGTCCTCATTGCAAAGCTGGGGGACCGTGAGGAGGCGTCTCTGAGTAAACGTGAGCTGAGCCCCAGGCCAGCTGCTGCTGAACTTTTCCCACCCTTCCCAGGTAAAACACCTGAATGTGTGCAAAGACTTTAAAAACTAGAGGAAGGGGCTTGGAGTCACACCAGCGACAGCACGCAGGCCGACTTGGTGCCTGCAGGCCAGCCAGGATGGTCCTGGCCCCGGGCGCTCGTCTGGAAGCTTTCCATTTCCCTGCCTGAGGTACCCCTCCTGTCCCGGCCCCCACTGCTTTTTTCCTTCCTCACCTCTGCCCGGGGAGAAATTCCAGCAGCAAGTATGGGTGACACATCCTCTTCTTTAGCAGGTGGCAGCCCGGCAACTCCTGCAGAAAGTCCAGCAGAGCCCCAGTCACACTGGGCCACTCATAGAGCCGTGGGCCCTACTCCCTCCCACCAGCCCAACCCCGAGACTGCTGACGGGGCAGAGAATATGGCGTCAGGCACAGCTGCAGAGGCTTTTGCTGCCTGGAGGGGTGTTTATATTGACCTCAACCCAGGCACACCTGGGAAGGGCTGGCTGGCCGGGTCAGGCTGCCCAGGTCAGCCAATCCTCGCCCCTCAGGGGCTCAGAGTTGCAGAAAATGGGCCTTGCTGCACCGGCCAGATCCAAGGAACAGGTGTAGGGTCCCGAGAGTCAGGATAGATAAGGGGCGGCAGCCCTGGCTTGTTTTCGAATCATTTTATCTGGTCCATGAGTGGGAGACAACTTCAAGAAGACCCTCTGCTAATGAGAGGAACCCAGGAGTCAGGGAGAGGAGGGGTGGTGGGTGGAGACAGAGGCCTGGTGCCCCGGCTGCAGTGGAAGCCCCTGGAAGACCAGGCAGAGGGAGGCCGCACAGAGTGAAGCCTAGGGTCACAGACCTGTTGGAGCTGCTGTTTGTTAGTTCAAGCTCTGCTCTGAGGTGCTCTGTGTCAGCTCTGAGTGACAGGGGTGCTGGGGGTGCTCTGCAATGAGGGCTATGTGCACGGTTCCTGTGTGCACAGCCCTGCCGGGGTACCTGTCCACGGGAGCTCCATATCCAGGGAGGGGCCTGCCCACGAGAGCCCCGTGGGCCGCTGCGTACCTGCCCAGGTGAGCTCCATATCCTGGGAGGGGCCTGACCACAAGAGCCCCGTGGGCTGCTGGGGACCTGGTAGAGGACGCCAGGACAGTCAGTGAAGCCACAGAGGATATACATCTAGTAGTTCCTAATTCCTACACCCTGCTGGTCATTCTACCATCCACCAGGACATGGCATTCTGTATTAGACTTCAATGATGCCTTCTTCTGTATTCCATTAGTCCCAGAGTCACAAGAAATTTTGGCTGTGAGTGGCAGGACTCAACCTACAACAAAAACAATACTGCTGGGCCGTCCTGCCCCAGGGGTTCAAAAATTCCCACACCATCTTTGGGGAAACGTTAGCTAAAGACCTAAAAGATCTACCTCTGGAGAAGGGAACCCTCCTTCAATATGCAGATGACATTCTGATCACCAGCCCGACTAAGGAGGCCTCTGAACTACCTAGCCAATAAAAGATAGAAGGTGTCCAAGGAAAAGGCTCAAATATCACAAACTAAGGTGGCCTTCCTGGGCTTCATTCGCACAGAAGGTCGGAGAAGCCCACCCCAGGAAAGGGAAGAAGCCATTTGCAGCCTCACCTTTCCTGAAACTAGAAGACAGCTTAGGGGTTCCTGGGGAGACCGGGGTTTGCTGCATCTGGATCCCTAACTACAGTCTAATAGCTGGGCCTCTATATGAATCACTGAAAGGAAAAGATGATGATCCTTTTGAATAGAATCCAGAAGCGGCCTTTCAAGAATGGAAAGAGCAGTCAATTCAGACCCTGGCCCTGGACCTCCCTAAGTTAGCTAAACCCTTTGACCTTTACATTCCTGGTCCAAGGCGAATCGCCCTTGGAGTATTAGTGCAAAAACTGGGACCACTTGAAATGGAACAATGCAAGAATGCCCTCCAGGCATTGGCCAGCCACCCCATCCGACCAGGATACTGGGGGTATCTAAAAATCTGGAAATCAACAGCCCGCAATGCCAGCTCCCTCCTAAGGGAAAAGGACGCCACTTGGTGATCCTAACCACCCACCATGCCCTGAAGTTGCAGGGATTGCTCCTTGGCACAATGACCTCGAGTGAGGAGGCCCTCCAACGCCAACCTCCAGAGAGACAACCTGGGGCAATGGGCCCCCATGACGACTCGTGTGACCATCACTTGACCTGGAGCTTCTCTCAGAAAACAACAAGAGTGTGCCCCAAAAGAGCAGACTATTGCTTACAGGACTTACTGCACCCAGAGCGGAGCTAATAAACTTGGCAGGGGAACCGTAAATAACGCTGCCACCATAGAAAAGCCTACAGACACCGCGGTGACGGCGGCCAGTGAGACCGGCTGTACTCCTGGCTACTTCAAAAGGCCGTTGACTGAGTGGCCGTCATGGTCCTGGATCACCACCGGCCCTGGACTGTCTGGGAGTTGAGCAAGCAGGGCTCTGACACCTGGTCCTGTTTGTACGTTAATTCAGTGGCCTAACTGAAGAAAGCACAGACTACTGGTCAGAGCATCTAGGCTGGCAGAAACCGTTCAGCCTAAGGGGGCCGAACCAATGTGGAGCAGGCTAAAACCGCCCACCCCCCCAGCGTCTCTGCACATCTCTTTCCTGGACCCTTAAAGGTCATTAGAATCTATAAAACTTCCATTGCTGGTGCTCAGGCAGACGAGCAGTGAGGGAGGAGGCCTGCGGACAATCAACCTCACCTGGAGGCTGCTGGGGAGAAGTCCTGCCCCTCCCCCCGGGTATGAGGACACCCAACTCAGCATGAAGCATTTACAGAAGACGTGTCTGCACCCTCAGCGCCCCAAGAATGAGGAATGGGACAAAAGGCAGAGGAGGGCTTTGTCACTGGCAAAGCCCATTAAAAATTCCTGGGAGATAAAAATAGAATCTGGGCAATAAAATAAAGTCTAACCATTTTTTCCTTTGTGCTTTGTCTAATTTCACTTGCTCCTAGGTTTCCACATGCAGAGGTCCCACACCCGACACTTCAGACCCGATTTCCTCGTGCAAAATGGCTGGGCCGACACCTCAGCTCGTGGGGCCCCGTGCAGACTCTGCGACATAGAGCCTGAGCTCCAGGCAACCTGGCCCTCGAGAGCTCCGCCCCCTCCCTCCCGCTGATGCTGACAGGATCCCTACACAGCAGCCCGGCCAACAACCCGCAGGGGAGCACACACTCTCACCTCTCCATTCTCTGATCAAAATGTAAAGTTTTCCTTTGCTTCTGAACCAAAGTCAGTCTCGATCTGTTGGCTCCAATGACACTGGGCAGGGAGACCCTTGTTGGGGCCCACTCTGCAGGATCAGTAACAGAATTTGAGAACATTGTAACTTCAATGAACAGATGTGTGAGCCAAACTGTAATTAACATAGAGCAGTGTATAAGGCTCGTGTAAAATAAGATGTTTCTAACACTTCCATTTGATATTTCCATCACTTTATTATAAGCAAGTTCAGTGGAGGGGTTTGTCTTATTTGTCAGGTCAAGAGTAGAGAAATGCAGTGATTTCTTTCCAAGGATGTACATCTAATAATCTTGGTTGAAGTTTCAACCTTGTTTTGAATGATTTTCCATTGAAAATGATACCTCTCTTTCAGCTCCTAGATTTCTGAGAAGTATAAAATCTTATATTTTTTATTACCAAAGGGGAAAGGTGGGAGGAGGGATAAATTAACAGTTTCAGATTAACATATACACACTGCTATGTATAAATTATATCATCAACAAGGAACTACTGTATAGCACAGGGAACTATACTCAATATTTTGTAATGACCCCTGAGGGGAAATAATCTGAAAAACAATAGATATCTATATCGACATCATCTATCAACTACAGATAAAATGGAAACTAAAGGAGGCCGATGGTGAGCGTTTCTGAACCTGAAGACTTCAATCATCTAAAGTTCGGACTCTGCCTACGGCCCAAGTCCCTTAATGAACACACATGTACCAGTAGCTTAAAAATTCCCCAGATTGGAGTTCGGGGAGACACTGATTTGGAAAAATCCCTTGTGTTCTCCTTACATACACGGGACCTTTCCTACAGCTAAAACATGCCTGTGACACCCAGAAGATGGAACACGGTTGGATCAGGAAGATTTTGGAAAAGGCACCAAAACGCCTAATTTCCTGGTTGTTGGGTTCACCCCTCCAGCCTTTTTCCTTAAAATCTCCCCACTTGAGGATGTCAGCACCTTCAACATCCAGTTGCACAGAAATCGGAATTTGTCCAAAGGAAGAAGGGGAAGGAGGAGAAACAAGGAGAGCCAAGCCCTAGATGTTCGGAGAGGCACATGTCACTCTATTTTCCAGTCAGGAAGAAGAATTAAGCAAAGGCTTAGCCTGCCACCGGGAACCAGAGTAGGGCCAGAAGCAAACGAGCGGTTCTGCGGAAAGCTCCCAAAAAAGCGAGTTGAAAAATGGAGCTCAGGGGCACTGCAATTAACAAATCTGCAGAGTTATAAATGATAACTCTCGTCCACAAATATATTGAGGGAAGGCAACGAAGAGGATTTGAAATCAAGGCAGAATTGCAGGAAACAGATTTCAGGAGTTAGATTCGAATCACCCCTAAAGCACATGAAAAGCGTCAAAACGTCGACAATGATGCACTTGGCCAAAAAGAGCATATGCGTTTTTTTTCTGAATGAATTCAGGAAAAAACCCATAGGCCCTTTTTGGCCTACCAAGCAAGCCGGAAATGCAATTCAGCTCTACAAAGAAGTCTGACTTCTCATCGGTCAAAATGGCTTTCCTACAAAAGTGTAAAAACAAGAAAAGCAGGAGAGGCCAGGGAGTAAAGGGAGCCTTGTTACACTGATGGGTGGGGTGTAAATTGCCAATGATGACTCTGGAGAAGGGTATGGTGTTTCCTAAAACATCTAAAAAACACAGCTAGAGAGAAAGGGGCACATCGACTCATGGGCGTATAAATTAGGAAAACTAAAAATCAGCAAGACACAGGCACCCCAAACTTTAGGGCTGCTCTGTTGACAAGAACCTCCACTTAATTCCACCTTAAATATCCAAGGAAAGAGAAAAATGGATAAAGAAGTTGTGGTCCTTATGTACAATGGAATATCACTCAGCCATGAAATCAATGTCCTAAGGTTAGTAGCAGCATGATGAGTGGATTTAGGTACGACGATTCTAAGTGAAATAAGTCACACAGAAAAAGACACTTCTCATAAGGTATCACTTATAGAGGGAATGTAAAAACCGTTACACTTGAACTGAATTACAAAACAGAACAAAGTCACACATGCAGAAAACACACTATGGCTGCTTAATGGGAAAGGTGAGGTGGGGTGATACATAAAAAAAGGGTATCAAATTAGCTCAGATACCGTTCCATAAACCCAATATGTAATAGACAAGACCTACTCCTTGCTCAGAGAACTGGACTCAACACGCCCTATTCACCGCACAAGAATATATCTGACTAGTAATAATCGTAAAACCTATGTATTGATATCTCTCTGTTAGTGTGTCAAGTGGGTGTAAAGCGGCATAAACACAGCAGTGAAAAGCAGCTAAACCCCATTATGAAAATAAATTACTTTGAAACACCCATGAAACAAAGACAGTGAAAGAGAGAGAAATTCTTACACAATTCGTTCAGGGGCTGTGATGCAAACTGGATTGACCATATCTAGACGCACAGTTGGATGAGACATAAGGGTGGACACTCTTGGGGCTGAGAGGTTTGGTGAGGTTGGGTGAGCAAATGCAGACCCTTTAAAGTAATACTGCGTGGTACCCATCGCATGGGTCCCAAATCTCCAGGTTCAAGGGCATCTTCCTACATCGAAATCATGCATGAGAAACCCAGAAGATGGTACACTGTGTGATGGGGAGAGGTTTCTAAAACGCACCTCATTTCTCATCTCCTTGTGCTCGGGTTTGCGATTCCAGCCACTTTACTAGCAATCTCCCTACTTGGAGCATCAGCACCTTTAACCTCCTGTTCCGTACAGGTTGCAATTTTTCCTGAGGATGAACAGGAAGACGGGGAACCAATGAGAGACTAGCTCTTGGTTTTGGGACAGGCACAGGTCACTCTATTTTCCCATCAGGAAGAAGAATTAACCACAGGCTCAGCCTGCCCCCCGGAACCAGAACTGGGCCTGAAGCCATCCTGCGCTTTTGCGGCCAGCTCCCAAAAAAGCGAGTTGTACAATGGAGCTTCAGGGCACTGCAATTCACAAACCTGCAGAGTTATAAATGATAACTCTCGTCCACAAACATATTGAGGGAAGGCAAAGAAGAGGATTTGAAATCAAGGCAGAATTGCAGGAAACAGATTTCAGGAGGTAGATTCGAAGCTCCTTTAAAGCACATGAAAAGCGGCAAAACGTTGACAATGATGCCCTTGGCCAAAAAGCGCGTATGTGTTTTTTCCTGAATATATTCAGGAAAAAACGCATACGCCCTTTTTGGCCAACCAAGCAACCTGGAAAGACAAATCAGCGCTACAAAGAACTCTCGCTTCCCATCGGTCAAAAGGGCCAAGCTGAAAAATGTGTCAAAACCAGAAATGCAGGACAGGCCATGGAGAAATGGGAGCCTTGCTACACTGATGGGCGGGATGTAAATTGCCAACAGCCACTCTGGATAAGTGTACGGTGTGTCCTGAAACATCTAAAAAACACAGCATAGAGAGAATAGGGCACATCCACTCATGGGGTTATAAATTGGGAAAATGAAAAATCAGCAAGACACAAGCACACAAAAGTTTAGGGCTGCTCTGTTGACAAGGACCTCCACTTCATTCCATCTTAAATATCCCAGGAAAGAGAAAAATAGATAAAGAAGTTGTGGTCCTTATGTAGAATGGAATATCACTCAGCCATGAAATCAATGTCATAAGGTTAGTAGCAGCATGATGAGTGGATTTAGGTACGACGATTCTAAGTGAAATAAGTCACACAGAAAAGGACACATCTCGTAAGGTATCACTTATAGAGGGAATGTAAAAACCGTTACACTTGAACTGAATTACAAAACAGAACAGAGTCACACATGCAGAAAACACACTATGGCTGCTTAACGGGAAAGGTGAGGTGGGGTGATACATAAAACAAGGGTTTCAAATTAGCTCAGATACCATTCCATAAACCCAATATGTAATAGACAAGACCTACTCCTTGCTCAGAGAACTGGACTCAACACGCCCTATTCACTGCACAAGAATATATCTGACTAGTAATAATCGTAAAACCTATGTATTGATATCTCTCTGTTAGTGTGTCAAGTGGGTGTAAAGCGGCATAAACACAGCAGTGAAAAGCAGCTAAACCCCATTATAAAAATAAATTACTTTGAAACACCCATGAAACAAAGACAGTGAAAGAGAGAGAAATTCTTACACAATGCGTTCAGGGCCTGTGATGCAACCTGGATTGACCATATCTAGACCCACAGCTGGATGAGACATAAGGGTGGACACTCTTGGGGCTGAGAGGTTTGGTGAGGTTGGGTGAGCAAACACAGACCCTTTAAAGTAATACTGCGTGGTACCCATCGCATGGGTCGAAAATCTCCAGGTTCAAGGGCATCTTCCTACATCGAAAACATGCATGAGAAACCCAGAAGACGGTACACCGTGTGATGGGGAAAGGTTTCTGAAACGCACCTCATTTCTCATCTCCTTGTGCCCGGGTTCGCCATTCCAGCCGCTTTACTAGCAATCTCCCTACTTGGAGCATCAGCACCTTTAACCTCCTGTTCCGTAGAGGTTGCAATTTGTCCTGAGGATGAACGGGAAGACGTGGAACCAACGAGAGACTAGCTCTTGGTGTTGGGACAGGCAAAGGTCACTCTATTTTCCCATCAGGAAGAAGAATTTACCACAGGCTCAGCCTGCCCCCCGGAACCAGAACAGGGCCTGAAGCCATCGTGCGCTTTTGCGGCCAGCTCCCAAAAAAGCGAGTTGTAAAATGGAGGTTCAGGGCACTGCAATTCACAAACCTGCAGAGTTATAAATGATAACTCTCGTCCACAAATATATTGAGGGAAGGCAAAGAAGAGGACTTGAAATCAAGGCAGAATTGCAGGAAACAGATTTCAGGAGGTAGATACGAATCGCCTTTAAAGCACATGAAAAGCGGCAAAACGTTGACAATGATGCCCTTGGGCAAAAAGGGCGTATGCGTTTTTTCCTGAATATATTCAGGAAAAAACGGATACGCTCTTTTTGGCCAACCAAGCAACCTGGAAAGGCAAATCAGCACTACAAAGTAGTCTCGCTTCCATCGGTCAAAAGGGCCATGCTGAAAAAAGTGTCAAAACCAGAAATGCAGGACAGGCCATGGAGAAATGGGAGCCTTGCTACACTGATGGGCAGGATGTAAATTGCCAAGAGCCACTCTGGAGAAATGTCCGGTGAGTCCTGAAACATCTGAAAAACACAGCTTAGAGAGCATAGGGTACTTCCACTCATGGGGGTATAAATTGGGAAAATGAAAAATCAGCAAGACACAAGCACCCCAAAGTTTAGGGCTGCTCTGTTGACCAGGACCTCCACTTCATTCCACCTTATATATCCCAGGAAAGAGAAAAATGGGTAAAGAAGTTGTGGTCCTTATGTACAATGGAATATCACTCAGCCATGAAATCAATGTCATAAGGCTAGTAGCAGCATGATGAGTGGATTTAGGAACGACGATTCTAAGTGAAATAAGTCACACAGAAAAGGACACTTCTCATAAGGTATCACTGATAGAGGGAATGTAAAAACCGTTACACTTGAACTGAATTACAAAACAGAACAGAGTCACACATGCAGAAAACACACTATGGCTGCTTAACGGGAAAGGTGAGGTGGGGTGATACATAAAAGAAGGTTTTCAATTTAGCTCAGATACCGTTCCATAAACCCAATATGTAATAGACAAGACCTACTCCTTGCTCAGAGAACTGGACTCAACACGCCCTATTCACGGCACAAGAATATATCTGACTAGTAATAATCGTAAAACCTATGTATTGATATCTCTCTGTTAGTGTGTCAAGTGGGTGTAAAGCGGCATAAACACAGCAGTGAAAAGCAGCTAAATCCCATTATGAAAATAAATTACTTTGAAAAACCCATGAAACAAAGACAGTGAAAGAGAGAGAAATTCTTACACAATGCGTTCAGGGCCTGTGATGCAACCTGGATTGACCATATCTAGACCCACAGCTGGATGAGACATAAGGGTGGACACTCTTGGGGCTGAGAGGTTTGGTGAGGTTGGGTGAGCAAACACAGACCCTTTAAAGTAATACTGCGTGGTACCCATCGCATGGGTCCCAAATCTCCAGGTTCAAGGGCATCTTCCTACATCGAAAACATGCATGAGAAACCCAGAAGATGGTACACCGTGTGATGGGGAAAGGTTTCTAAAACGCACCTCATTTCTCATCTCCTTGTGCCCGGGTTCGCCATTCCAGCCACTTTACTAGCAATCTCCCTACTTGGAGCATCAGCACCTTTAACCTCCTGTTCCGTGCAGGTTGCAATTTGTCCTGAGGATGAACGGGAAGACGGGGAACCAATGAGAGACTAGCTCTTGCTGTGGACACAGGCACAGGTCACTCTATTTTCCCATCAGGAAGAAGAATTAACCACAGGCTCTGCCTGCCCCCCGGAAGCAGAAGAGGGCGTGAAACCATCATGCACTTCTGCGGCCAGCTCTCAAAAAAGCGAGTTGTAAAATGGAGCTTCAGGGCACTGCTATTCACAAACCTGCAGAGTTATAAATGATAACTCTCGTCCACAAATATATTGAGGGAAGGCAAAGAAGAGGATTTGAAATCAAGGCAGAATTGCAGGAAACAGATTTCAGGAGGTAGATTCAAATCGCATTTAAAGCACATGAAAAGCGGCAAAACGTTGACAATGATGCCCTTGGCCAAAAAGGGCGTATGCGTTTTTTCCTGAATATATTCAGGTAAAAACGCATACGCCCTTTTTGGCCAACCAAGCAACCTGGAAAGGCAAGTCAGCGCTACAAAGAAGACTCGCTACCCATCGGTCAAAAGGGCCATGCTGAAAAAAGTGTCAAAACCAGAAATGCAGGACAGGCCATGGAGAAATGGGAGCCTTGCTACACTGATGGGCAGGATGTAAATTACCAACAGCCACTCTGGAGAAGTGTACGGTGTGTCCTGAAACACCTAAAAAACACAGCTTAGAGAGCATAGGGCACTTCCACTCATGGGGGTATAAATTGGGAAAATGAAAAATCAGCAATACACAAGCACCCCAATGTTTAGGGCTGCTCTGTTGACAAGGACCTCCATTTCATTCCACCTTAAATATCCCAGGAAAGAGAAAAATGGATAAAGAAGTTGTGGTCCTTATGTACAATGGAATATCACTCAGCCATGAAATCAATGTCATAAGGCTAGTAGCAGCATGATGAGTGGATTTAGGTATGACGATTCTAAGTGAAATAAGTCACACAGAAAAGGACACTTCTCATAAGGTATCACTGATAGAGGGAATGTAAAAACCGTTACACTTGAACTGAATTACAAAACAGAACAGAGTCACACATGCAGAAAACACACTATGGCTGCTTAAAGGGAAAGGTGAGGTGGGGTGATGCATAAAACAAGGGTTTCAAATTAGCTCAGATACCATTCCATAAACCCAATATGTAATAGACAAGACCTACTCCTTGCTCAGAGAACTGGACTCAACACGCCCTATTCACCGCACAAGAATCTATCTGACTAGTAATAAGCTTAAAACCTATGTATTGATATCTCTCTGTTAGTGTGTCAAGTGGGTGTAAAGCGGCATAAACACAGCAGTGAAAAGCAGCAAAACCCCATTATAAAAATAAATTACTTTGAAAAACCCATGAAACAAACACAGTGAAAGAGAGAGAAATTCTTACACAATGCGTTCAGGGGCTGTGATGCAACCTGGATTGACCATATCTAGACGCACAGGTGGATGAGACATAAGGGTGGACACTCTTGGGGCTGAGAGGTTTGGTGAGGTAGGGTGAGGAAACGCAGACCCTTTAAAGTAATACTGCGTGGTACCCGTCCCATGGGTCCCAAATCTCCAGGTTCAAGGGCATCTTCCTACATCGAAAACATGCATGAGAAACCCAGAAGATGGTACACCGTGTGATGGGGAAAGGTTTCTAAAACGCACCTCATTTCTCATCTCCTTGTGCCTGGGTTCACAATTCCAGATGCTTTACTAGCAATCTCCCTATTTGGAGCATCAGCACCTTTAACCTCCTGTTCCGTACAGGTTGCAATTTTTCCTGAGGATGAATGGGAAGACGGGGAACCAATGAGAGCCTAGCTCTTGGTTTTGGGACAGGCACAGGACACTCTATTTTACAATCAGGAAGAAGAATTAACCACAGGCTCAGCCTGCCCCCCGGAACCAGAACAGGGCCTGAAGCCATCCTGCACTTTTGTGGCCAGCTCCCAAAAAAGCAAGTTGTAAAATGGAGCTTCAGGGCAATGCAATTCACAAACCTGCAGAGTTATAAATGATAACTCTCGTCCACAAATATATTGAGGGAAGGCAAAGAAGAGGATTTGAAATCAAGGCAGAATTGCAGGAAACAGATTTCAGGAGGTAGATTCGGATCGCCTTTAAAGCACATGAAAAGCGGCAAAACTTTGACAATGATGCCCTTGGCCAAAAAGGGCATATGCGTTTTCTCCTGAATATATTCAGGAAAAAACGCATACGCCCTTTTTGGCCAACCAAGCAACCTGGAAAGGCAAATCAGCGCTACAAAGAAGACTCGCTACCCATCGGTCAAAAGGGCCATGCTGAAAAAAGTGTCAAAACCAGAAATGCAGGACAGGCCATGGAGAAATGGGAGCCTTGCTACACTGATGGGCAGGATGTAAATTGGCAACAGCCACTCTGGAGAAGTCTACAGTGTGTCCTGAAACACCTAAAAAACACAGCTTAGAGTGCATAGGGCACTTCCACTCATAGGGGTATAAATTGGGAAAATCAAAAATCAGCAAGACACAAGCACCCCAAAGTTTAGGGCTGCTCTGTTGACAAGGACCTCCACTTCATTCCACCTTCAATATCCCAGGAAAGAGAAAAATGGATAAAGAAGCTGTGGTCCTTATGTACAATGAAATATCACTCAGCCATGAAATCAATGTCATAAGGCTAGTAGCAGCATGATGAGTGGATTTAGGTATGACGATTCTAAGTGAAATAAGTCACACAGAAAAGGAAACTTCTCATAAGGTATCACTTATAGAGGGAATGTAAAAACCGTTACACTTGAACTGAATTACAAAACAGAACAGAGTCACACATGCAGAAAACACACTATGGCTGCTTAACGGGAAAGGTGAGGTGGGGTGATGCATAAAACAAGGGTTTCAAATTAGCTCAGATACCGTTCCATAAACCCAATATGTAATAGACAAGACCTACTCCTTGCTCAGAGAACTGGACTCAACACGCCCTATTCACCACACAAGAATATATCTGACTAGTAATAATCTTAAAACCTATGTATTGATATCTCTCTGTTAGTGTGTCAAGTGGGTGTAAAGCGGCATAAACACAGCAGTGAAAAGCAGCTAAATCCCATTATGAAAATAAATTACTTTGAAAAACCCATGAAACAAAGACAGTGAAAGAGAGAGAAATTCTTACACAATGCGTTCAGGGCCTGTGATGCAACCTGGATTGACCATATCTAGACCCACAGCTTGATGAGACATAAGGGTGGACACTCTTGGGGCTGAGAGGTTTGGTGAGGTTGGGTGAGCAAACACAGACCCTTTAAAGTAATACTGCGTGGTACCCATCGCATGGGTCCCAAATCTCCAGGTTCAAGGGCATCTTCCTACATCGAAAACATGCATGAGAAACCCAGAAGATGGTACACCGTGTGATGGGGAAAGGTTTCTAAAACGCAACTCATTTCTCATCTCCTTGTGCCCGGGTTCGCCATTCCAGCCGCTTTACTAGCAATCTCCCTACTTGGAGCATCAGCACCTTTAACCTCCTGTTCCGTAGAGGTTGCAATTTGTCCTGAGGATGAACGGGAAGACGTGGAACCAACGAGAGACTAGCTCTTGGTGTTGGGACAGGCAAAGGTCACTCTATTTTCCCATCAGGAAGAAGAATTTACCACAGGCTCAGCCTGCCCCCCGGAACCAGAACAGGGCCTGAAGCCATCGTGCGCTTTTGCGGCCAGCTCCCAAAAAAGCGAGTTGTAAAATGGAGGTTCAGGGCACTGCAATTCACAAACCTGCAGAGTTATAAATGATAACTCTCGTCCACAAATATATTGAGGGAAGGCAAAGAAGAGGACTTGAAATCAAGGCAGAATTGCAGGAAACAGATTTCAGGAGGTAGATACGAATCGCCTTTAAAGCACATGAAAAGCGGCAAAACGTTGACAATGATGCCCTTGGGCAAAAAGGGCGTATGCGTTTTTTCCTGAATATATTCAGGAAAAAACGGATACGCTCTTTTTGGCCAACCAAGCAACCTGGAAAGGCAAATCAGCACTACAAAGTAGTCTCGCTTCCATCGGTCAAAAGGGCCATGCTGAAAAAAGTGTCAAAACCAGAAATGCAGGACAGGCCATGGAGAAATGGGAGCCTTGCTACACTGATGGGCAGGATGTAAATTGCCAAGAGCCACTCTGGAGAAATGTCCGGTGAGTCCTGAAACATCTGAAAAACACAGCTTAGAGAGCATAGGGTACTTCCACTCATGGGGGTATAAATTGGGAAAATGAAAAATCAGCAAGACACAAGCACCCCAAAGTTTAGGGCTGCTCTGTTGACCAGGACCTCCACTTCATTCCACCTTATATATCCCAGGAAAGAGAAAAATGGGTAAAGAAGTTGTGGTCCTTATGTACAATGGAATATCACTCAGCCATGAAATCAATGTCATAAGGCTAGTAGCAGCATGATGAGTGGATTTAGGAACGACGATTCTAAGTGAAATAAGTCACACAGAAAAGGACACTTCTCATAAGGTATCACTGATAGAGGGAATGTAAAAACCGTTACACTTGAACTGAATTACAAAACAGAACAGAGTCACACATGCAGAAAACACACTATGGCTGCTTAACGGGAAAGGTGAGGTGGGGTGATACATAAAAGAAGGTTTTCAATTTAGCTCAGATACCGTTCCATAAACCCAATATGTAATAGACAAGACCTACTCCTTGCTCAGAGAACTGGACTCAACACGCCCTATTCACGGCACAAGAATATATCTGACTAGTAATAATCGTAAAACCTATGTATTGATATCTCTCTGTTAGTGTGTCAAGTGGGTGTAAAGCGGCATAAACACAGCAGTGAAAAGCAGCTAAATCCCATTATGAAAATAAATTACTTTGAAAAACCCATGAAACAAAGACAGTGAAAGAGAGAGAAATTCTTACACAATGCGTTCAGGGCCTGTGATGCAACCTGGATTGACCATATCTAGACCCACAGCTGGATGAGACATAAGGGTGGACACTCTTGGGGCTGAGAGGTTTGGTGAGGTTGGGTGAGCAAACACAGACCCTTTAAAGTAATACTGCGTGGTACCCATCGCATGGGTCCCAAATCTCCAGGTTCAAGGGCATCTTCCTACATCGAAAACATGCATGAGAAACCCAGAAGATGGTACACCGTGTGATGGGGAAAGGTTTCTAAAACGCACCTCATTTCTCATCTCCTTGTGCCCGGGTTCGCCATTCCAGCCACTTTACTAGCAATCTCCCTACTTGGAGCATCAGCACCTTTAACCTCCTGTTCCGTGCAGGTTGCAATTTGTCCTGAGGATGAACGGGAAGACGGGGAACCAATGAGAGACTAGCTCTTGCTGTGGACACAGGCACAGGTCACTCTATTTTCCCATCAGGAAGAAGAATTAACCACAGGCTCTGCCTGCCCCCCGGAAGCAGAAGAGGGCGTGAAACCATCATGCACTTCTGCGGCCAGCTCTCAAAAAAGCGAGTTGTAAAATGGAGCTTCAGGGCACTGCTATTCACAAACCTGCAGAGTTATAAATGATAACTCTCGTCCACAAATATATTGAGGGAAGGCAAAGAAGAGGATTTGAAATCAAGGCAGAATTGCAGGAAACAGATTTCAGGAGGTAGATTCAAATCGCATTTAAAGCACATGAAAAGCGGCAAAACGTTGACAATGATGCCCTTGGCCAAAAAGGGCGTATGCGTTTTTTCCTGAATATATTCAGGTAAAAACGCATACGCCCTTTTTGGCCAACCAAGCAACCTGGAAAGGCAAGTCAGCGCTACAAAGAAGACTCGCTACCCATCGGTCAAAAGGGCCATGCTGAAAAAAGTGTCAAAACCAGAAATGCAGGACAGGCCATGGAGAAATGGGAGCCTTGCTACACTGATGGGCAGGATGTAAATTACCAACAGCCACTCTGGAGAAGTGTACGGTGTGTCCTGAAACACCTAAAAAACACAGCTTAGAGAGCATAGGGCACTTCCACTCATGGGGGTATAAATTGGGAAAATGAAAAATCAGCAATACACAAGCACCCCAATGTTTAGGGCTGCTCTGTTGACAAGGACCTCCATTTCATTCCACCTTAAATATCCCAGGAAAGAGAAAAATGGATAAAGAAGTTGTGGTCCTTATGTACAATGGAATATCACTCAGCCATGAAATCAATGTCATAAGGCTAGTAGCAGCATGATGAGTGGATTTAGGTATGACGATTCTAAGTGAAATAAGTCACACAGAAAAGGACACTTCTCATAAGGTATCACTGATAGAGGGAATGTAAAAACCGTTACACTTGAACTGAATTACAAAACAGAACAGAGTCACACATGCAGAAAACACACTATGGCTGCTTAAAGGGAAAGGTGAGGTGGGGTGATGCATAAAACAAGGGTTTCAAATTAGCTCAGATACCATTCCATAAACCCAATATGTAATAGACAAGACCTACTCCTTGCTCAGAGAACTGGACTCAACACGCCCTATTCACCGCACAAGAATCTATCTGACTAGTAATAAGCTTAAAACCTATGTATTGATATCTCTCTGTTAGTGTGTCAAGTGGGTGTAAAGCGGCATAAACACAGCAGTGAAAAGCAGCAAAACCCCATTATAAAAATAAATTACTTTGAAAAACCCATGAAACAAACACAGTGAAAGAGAGAGAAATTCTTACACAATGCGTTCAGGGGCTGTGATGCAACCTGGATTGACCATATCTAGACGCACAGGTGGATGAGACATAAGGGTGGACACTCTTGGGGCTGAGAGGTTTGGTGAGGTAGGGTGAGGAAACGCAGACCCTTTAAAGTAATACTGCGTGGTACCCGTCCCATGGGTCCCAAATCTCCAGGTTCAAGGGCATCTTCCTACATCGAAAACATGCATGAGAAACCCAGAAGATGGTACACCGTGTGATGGGGAAAGGTTTCTAAAACGCACCTCATTTCTCATCTCCTTGTGCCTGGGTTCACAATTCCAGATGCTTTACTAGCAATCTCCCTATTTGGAGCATCAGCACCTTTAACCTCCTGTTCCGTACAGGTTGCAATTTTTCCTGAGGATGAATGGGAAGACGGGGAACCAATGAGAGCCTAGCTCTTGGTTTTGGGACAGGCACAGGACACTCTATTTTACAATCAGGAAGAAGAATTAACCACAGGCTCAGCCTGCCCCCCGGAACCAGAACAGGGCCTGAAGCCATCCTGCACTTTTGTGGCCAGCTCCCAAAAAAGCAAGTTGTAAAATGGAGCTTCAGGGCAATGCAATTCACAAACCTGCAGAGTTATAAATGATAACTCTCGTCCACAAATATATTGAGGGAAGGCAAAGAAGAGGATTTGAAATCAAGGCAGAATTGCAGGAAACAGATTTCAGGAGGTAGATTCGGATCGCCTTTAAAGCACATGAAAAGCGGCAAAACTTTGACAATGATGCCCTTGGCCAAAAAGGGCATATGCGTTTTCTCCTGAATATATTCAGGAAAAAACGCATACGCCCTTTTTGGCCAACCAAGCAACCTGGAAAGGCAAATCAGCGCTACAAAGAAGACTCGCTACCCATCGGTCAAAAGGGCCATGCTGAAAAAAGTGTCAAAACCAGAAATGCAGGACAGGCCATGGAGAAATGGGAGCCTTGCTACACTGATGGGCAGGATGTAAATTGGCAACAGCCACTCTGGAGAAGTCTACAGTGTGTCCTGAAACACCTAAAAAACACAGCTTAGAGTGCATAGGGCACTTCCACTCATAGGGGTATAAATTGGGAAAATCAAAAATCAGCAAGACACAAGCACCCCAAAGTTTAGGGCTGCTCTGTTGACAAGGACCTCCACTTCATTCCACCTTCAATATCCCAGGAAAGAGAAAAATGGATAAAGAAGCTGTGGTCCTTATGTACAATGAAATATCACTCAGCCATGAAATCAATGTCATAAGGCTAGTAGCAGCATGATGAGTGGATTTAGGTATGACGATTCTAAGTGAAATAAGTCACACAGAAAAGGAAACTTCTCATAAGGTATCACTTATAGAGGGAATGTAAAAACCGTTACACTTGAACTGAATTACAAAACAGAACAGAGTCACACATGCAGAAAACACACTATGGCTGCTTAACGGGAAAGGTGAGGTGGGGTGATGCATAAAACAAGGGTTTCAAATTAGCTCAGATACCGTTCCATAAACCCAATATGTAATAGACAAGACCTACTCCTTGCTCAGAGAACTGGACTCAACACGCCCTATTCACCACACAAGAATATATCTGACTAGTAATAATCTTAAAACCTATGTATTGATATCTCTCTGTTAGTGTGTCAAGTGGGTGTAAAGCGGCATAAACACAGCAGTGAAAAGCAGCTAAATCCCATTATGAAAATAAATTACTTTGAAAAACCCATGAAACAAAGACAGTGAAAGAGAGAGAAATTCTTACACAATGCGTTCAGGGCCTGTGATGCAACCTGGATTGACCATATCTAGACCCACAGCTTGATGAGACATAAGGGTGGACACTCTTGGGGCTGAGAGGTTTGGTGAGGTTGGGTGAGCAAACACAGACCCTTTAAAGTAATACTGCGTGGTACCCATCGCATGGGTCCCAAATCTCCAGGTTCAAGGGCATCTTCCTACATCGAAAACATGCATGAGAAACCCAGAAGATGGTACACCGTGTGATGGGGAAAGGTTTCTAAAACGCAACTCATTTCTCATCTCCTTGTGCCCGGGTTCGCCATTCCAGCCGCTTTACTAGCAATCTCCCTACTTGGAGCATCAGCACCTTTAACCTCCTGTTCCGTACAGGTTGCAATTTGTCCTGAGGATGAACGGGAAGACGTGGAACCAACGAGAGACTAGCTCTTGGTGTTGGGACAGGCACAGGTCACTCTATTTTCCCATCAGGAAGAAGAATTAACCACAGGCTCAGCCTGCCCCCCGGAACCAGAACAGGGCCTGAAGCCATCCTGCGCTTTTGCGGCCAGCTCCCAAAAAAGCGAGTTGTAAAATGGAGGTTCAAGGCTCTGCAATACACAAACCTGCAGAGTTATAAATGATAACTCTTGTCCACAAATATATTGAGGGAAGGCAAAGAAGAGGATTTGAAATCAAGGCAGAATTGCAGGAAACAGATTTCAGGAGGTAGATTCGAATCGCCTTTAAAGCACATGAAAAGCGGCAAAACGTTGACAATAATGCCCTTGGCCAAAAAGGGCGTATGCGTTTTCTCCTGAATATATTCAGGAAAAAATGCATACGCCCTTTTTGGCCAACCAAGCAACCTGGAAAGGCAAATCAAGACTACAAAGAAGAGTCGCTACCCATCGGTCAAAAGGGCCATGCTGAAAAAAGTGTCAAAACCAGAAAGGCAGGACAGGCCATGGCGAAATGGGAGCCTTGCTACACTGATGGGTAGGATGTAAACTGCCAACAGCCACTCTGGAGAAGTGCACGGTGTGTCCTGAAACACCTAAAAAACACAGCTTAGAGTGCATAGGGCACTTCCACTCATAGGGGTATAAATTGGGAAAATGAAAAATCAGCAAGACACAAGCACCCCAAAGTTTAGGGCTGCTCTGTTGACAAGGACCTCCACTTCATTCCACCTTCAATATCCCAGGAAAGAGAAAAATGTATAAAGAAGTTGTGGTCCTTATGTACAATGAAATATCACTCAGCCATGAAATCAATGTCATAAGGCTAGTAGCAGCATGATGAGTGGATTTAGGTATGACGATTCTAAGTGAAATAAGTCACACAGAAAAGGAAATTTCTCATAAGGTATCACTTATAGAGGGAATGTAAAAACCGTTACACTTGAACTGAATTACAAAACAGAACAGAGTCACACATGCAGAAAACACACTATGGCTGCTTAACGGGAAAGGTGAGGTGGGGTGATGCATAAAACAAGGGCTTCAAATTAGCTCAGATACCGTTCCATAAACCCAATATGTAATAGACAAGACCTACTCCTTGCTCAGAGAACTGGACTCAACACGCCCTATTCACCACACAAGAATATATCTGACTAGTAATAATCTTAAAACCTATGTATTGATATCTCTCTGTTAGTGTGTCAAGTGGGTGTAAAGCGGCATAAACACAGCAGTGAAAAGCAGCTAAACCCCATTATAAAAATAAATTACTTTGAAAAACCCATGAAACAAACACAGTGAAAGAGAGAGAAATTCTTACACAATGCCTTCAGGGGCTGTGATGCAACCTGGATTGACCATATCTAGACGCACAGCTGGATGAGACATAAGGGTGGACACTCTTGGGGCTGAGAGGTTTGGTGAGGTTGGGTGAGCAAACGCAGACCCTTTAAAGTAATACTGCGTGGTACCCGTCCCATGGGTCCCAAATCTCCAGGTTCAAGGGCATCTTCCTACATCGAAAACATGCATGAAAAACCCAGAAGATGGTACACCGTGTGATGGGGAAAGGTTTCTAAAACGAACCTCATTTCTCATCTCCTTGTGCCCGGGTTCGCCATTCCAGCCGCTTTACTAGCAATCTCCCTATTTGGAGCATCAGCACCTTTAACCTCCTGTTCCGTGCAGGTTGCAATTTGTCCTGAGGATGAACGGGAAGACGGGGAACCAATGAGAGACTAGCTCTTGCTGTGGACACAGGCACAGGTCACTGTATTTTCCCATCAGGAAGAAGAATTAACCACAGGCTCTGCCTGCCCCCCGGAAGCAGAAGAGGGCATGAAACCATCATGCACTTCTGCGGCCAGCTCTCAAAAACGCGAGTTGTAAAATGGAGCTTCAGGGCACTGCTATTCACAAACCTGCAGAGTTATAACTGATAACTCTCGTCCACAAATATATTGAGGGAAGGCAAAGAAGAGGATTTGAAATCAAGGCAGAATTGCAGGAAACAGATTTCAGGAGGTAGATTCAAATCGCATTTAAAGCACATGAAAAGCGGCAAAACGTTGACAATGATGCCCTTGGCCAAAAAGGGCGTATGCGTTTTTTCCTGAATATATTCAGGTAAAAACGCATACGCCCTTTTTGGCCAACCAAGCAACCTGGAAAGGCAAGTCAGCGCTACAAAGAAGACTCGCTACCCATCGGTCAAAAGGGCCATGCTGAAAAAAGTGTCAAAACCAGAAATGCAGGACAGGCCATGGAGAAATGGGAGCCTTGCTACACTGATGGGCGGGATATAAACTGCCAACAGCCACTCTGGAGAAGTGTACGGTGTGTCCTGAAACACCTAAAAAACACAGCTTAGAGTGCATAGGGCACTTCCACTCATAGGGGTATAAATTGGGAAAATGAAAAATCAGCAAGACACAAGCACCCCAAAGTTTAGGGCTGCTCTGTTGACAAGGACCTCCACTTCATTCCACCTTCAATAACCCAGGAAAGAGAAAAATGGATAAAGAAGTTGTGGTCCTTATGTACAATGAAATATCACTCAGCCATGAAATCAATGTCATAAGGCTAGTAGCAGCATGATGAGTGGATTTAGGTACGACGATTCTAAGTGAAATAAGTCACACAGAAAAGGACACTTCTCATAAGGTATCACTTATAGAGGGAATGTAAAAACCGTTACACTTGAACTGAATTACAAAACAGAACAGAGTCACACATGCAGAAAACACACTATGGCTGCTTAAAGGGAAAGGTGAGGTGGGGTGATGCATAAAACAAGGGTTTCAAATTAGCTCAGATACCATTCCATAAACCCAATATGTAATAGACAAGACCTACTCCTTGCTCAGAGAACTGGACTCAACACGCCCTATTCACCACACAAGATTATATCTGACTAGTAATAATCTTAAAACCTATGTATTGATATCTCTCTGTTAGTGTGTCAAGTTGGTGTAAAGCGGCATAAACACAGCAGTGAAAAGCAGCTAAACCCCATTATAAAAATAAATTACTTTGAAAAACCCATGAAACAAACACAGTGAAAGAGAGAGAAATTCTTACACAATGCCTTCAGGGGCTGTGATGCAACCTGGATTGACCATATCTAGACGCACAGCTGGATGAGACATAAGGGTGGACACTCTTGGGGCTGAGAGGTTTGGTGAGGTAGGGTGAGGAAACGCAGACCCTTTAAAGTAATACTGCGTGGTACCCGTCCCATGGGTCCCAAATCTCCAGGTTCAAGGGCATCTTCCTACATCGAAAACATGCATGAGAAACCCCGAAGATGGTACACCGTGTGACGGGGAAAGGTTTCTAAAACGCACCTCATGTCTCATCTCCTTGTGCCTGGGTTCGCCATTCCAGATGCTTTACGAGCAATCTCCCTACTTGGAGCATCAGCACCTTTAACCTCCTGTTCCGTACAGGTTGCAATTTGTCCTGAGGATGAACGGGAAGACGGGGAACCAATGAGAGACTAGCTCTTGGTTTTGGGACAGGCACAGGTCACTCTATTTTACAATCAGGAAGAAGAATTAACCACAGGCTCAGCCTGCCCCCTGGAACCAGAACAGGGCCTGAAGCCATCCTGCGCTTTTGCGGCCAGCTCCCAAAAAAGCGAGTTGTAAAATGGAGCTTCAGGTCACTGCAATTCACAAACCTTCAGAGTTATAAATGATAACTCTCGTCCACAAATATATTGAGGGAAGGCAAAGAAGGGGATTTGAAATCAAGGCAGAATTGCAGGAAACAGATTTCAGGAGGTAGATTCGAATCGCCTTTAAAGCACATGAAAAGCGGCAAAACGTTGACAATGATGCCCTTGGCCTAAAAGGGCGTATGCGTTTTCTCCTGAATATATTCAGGAAAAAACGCATACGCCCTTTTTGGCCAACCAAGCAACCTGGAAAGGCAAATCAGCGCTACAAAGAAGACTCGCTACCCATCGGTCAAAAGGGCCATGCTGAAAAAAGTGTCAAAACCAGAAATGCAGGACAGGCCATGGAGAAATGGGAGCCTTGCTACACTGATGGGCAGGATGTAAATTACCAACAGCCACTCTGGAGAAGTGTACGGTGTGTCCTGAAACATCTGAAAAACACAGCTTAGAGAGCATAGGGCACTTCCACTCATGGGGGTATAAATTGGGAAAATGAAAAATCAGCAATACACAAGCACCCCAATGTTTACGGCTGCTCTGTTGACAAGGACCTCCATTTCATTCCACCTTAAATATCCCAGGAAAGAGAAAAATGGATAAAGAAGTTGTGGTCCTTATGTACAATGGAATATCACTCAGCCATGAAATCAATGTCATAAGGCTAGTAGCAGCATGATGAGTGGATTTAGGTACGACGATTCTAAGTGAAATAAGTCACACAGAAAAGGACACTTCTCATAAGGTATCACTGATAGAGGGAATGTAAAAACCGTTACACTTGAACTGAATTACAAAACAGAACAGAGTCACACATGCAGAAAACACACTATGGCTGCTTAACGGGAAAGGTGAGGTGGGGTGATGCATAAAACAAGGGTTTCAAATTAGCTCAGATACCGTTCCATAAACCCAATATGTAATAGACAAGACCTACTCCTTGCTCAGAGAACTGGACTCAACACGCCCTATTCACCGCACAAGAATATATCTGACTAGTAATAATCTTAAAACCTATGTATTGATATCTCTCTGTTAGTGTGTCAAGTGGGTGTAAAGCGGCATAAACACAGCAGTGAAAAGCAGCTAAACCCCATTATAAAAATAAATTACTTTGAAAAACCCATGAAACAAACACCGTGAAAGAGAGAGAAATTCTTACACAATGCCTTCAGGGGCTGTGATGCAACCTGGATTGACCATATCTAGACGCACAGCTGGATGAGACATAAGGGTGGACACTCTTGGGGCTGAGAGGTTTGGTGAGGTTGGGTGAGCAAACGCAGACCCTTTAAAGTAATACTGCGTGGTACCCGTCCCATGGGTCCCAAATCTCCAGGTTCAAGGGCATCTTCCTACATCGAAAACATGCATGAGAAACCCCGAAGATGGTACACCGTGTGATGGGGAAAGGTTTCTAAAACGCACCTCATTTCTCATCTCCTTGTGCCTGGGTTCGCCATTCCAGATGCTTTACGAGTAATCTCCCTACTTGGAGCATCAGCACCTTTAACCTCCTGTTCCGTGCAGGTTGCAATTTGTCCTGAGGATGAACGGGAAGACGGGGAACCAATGAGAGACTAGCTCTTGGTTTTGGGACAGGCACAGGTCACTCTATTTTACAATCAGGAAGAAGAATTAACCACAGGCTCAGCCTGCCCCCCGGAACCAGAACAGGGCCTGAAGCCATCCTGCGCTTTTGCGGCCAGCTCCCAAAAAAGCGAGTTGTAAAATGGAGCTTCAGGTCACTGCAATTCACAATCCTTCAGAGTTATAAATGATAACTCTCGTCCACAAATATATTGAGAGAAGGCAAAGAAGGGGATTTGAAATCAAGGCAGAATTGCAGGAAACAGATTTCAGGAGGTAGATTAGAATCGCCTTTAAAGCACATGAAAAGCGGCAAAACGTTGACAATAATGCCCTTGGGCAAAAAGGGCGTATGCGTTTTTTCCTGAATATATTCAGGAAAAAACGCATACGCCCTTTTTGACCAACCAAGCAACCTAGAAAGGCAAATCAGCGCTACAAAGAAGACTCGCTACCCATCGGTCAAAAGGGCAATGCTGAAAAATGTGTCAAAACCAGAAATGCAGGACAGGCCATGGAGAAATGGGAGCCTTGCTACACTGATGGGCGGGATGTAAATTGCCAACAGCCACTCTGGAGAAGTGTACGGTGTGTCCTGAAACACCTAAAAAACACAGCTTAGACAGCATAGGGCACTTCCACTCATGGGGGTATAAATTGGGAAAATTAAAAATCAGCAAGACAAAAGCACCCCAAATTTTAGGGCTGCTCTGTTGACAAGGACCTCCACTTCATTCCACCTTAAATATCCCAGGAAAGAGAAAAATGGATAAAGAAGTTGTTATTCCTTATGTACAATGGAATATCACTCAGCCATGAAATCAATGTCATAAGGCTAGTAGCAGCATGATGAGTGGATATAGGTACGACGATTCTAAGTGAAATAAGTCACACAGAAAAGGACACTTCTCATAAGGTATCACTTATAGAGGGAATGTAAAAACCGTTACACTTGAACTGAATTACAAAACAGAACAGAGTCACACATGCAGAAAACACACTATGGCTGCTTAACGGGAAAGGTGAGGTGGGGTGATACATAAACCAAGGGTTTCAAATTAGCTCAGATAACGTTCCATAAACCCAATATGTAATAGACAAGACCTACTCCTTGCTCAGAGAACTGGACTCAACACGCCCTATTCACCGCACAAGAATATATCTGACTAGTAATAATCTTAAAACCTATGTATTGATATCTCTCTGTTAGGGTGTCAAGTGGGTGTAAAGCGGCATAAACACAGCAGTGAAAAGAGGCTAAACCCCATTATAAAAATAAATTACTTTGAAAAACCCATGAAACAAAGACAGTGAAAGAGAGAGAAATTCTTACACAATGCGATCAGGGGCTGTGATGCAACCTGGATTGACCATATCTAGACGCACAGCTGGATGAGACATAAGGGTGGACACTCTTGGGGCTGAGAGGTTTGGTGAGGTAGGGTGAGGAAACGCAGACCCTTTAAAGTAATACTGCGTGGTACCCGTCCCATGGGTCCCAAATCTCCAGGTTCAAGGGCATCTTCCTACATCGAAAACATGCATGAGAAACCCCGAAGATGGTACACCGTGTGATGGGGAAAGGTTTCTAAAACGCACCTCATGTCTCATCTCCTTGTGCCTGGGTTCGCCATTCCAGATGCTTTACGAGCAATCTCCCTACTTGGAGCATCAGCACCTTTAACCTCCTGTTCCGTACAGGTTGCAATTTGTCCTGAGGATGAACGGGAAGACGGGGAACCAATGAGAGACTAGCTCTTGGTTTTGGGACAGGCACAGGTCACTCTATTTTACAATCAGGAAGAAGAATTAACCACAGGCTCAGCCTGCCCCCCGGAACCAGAACAGGGCCTGAAGCCATCCTGCGCTTTTGCGGCCAGCTCCCAAAAAAGCGAGTTGTAAAATGGAGCTTCAGGTCACTGTAATTCACAAACCTTCAGAGTTATAAATGATAACTCTCGTCCACAAATATATTGAGGGAAGGCAAAGAAGGGGATTTGAAATCAAGGCAGAATTGCAGGAAACAGATTTCAGGAGGTAGATTCGAATCGCCTTTAAAGCACATGAAAAGCGGCAAAACGTTGACAATGATGCCCTTGGCCAAAAAGGGCGTATGCGTTTTCTCCTGAATATATTCAGGAAAAAACGCATACGCCCTTTTTGGCCAACCAAGCAACCTGGAAAGGCAAATCAGCGCTACAAAGAAGACTCGCTACCCATCGGTCAAAAGGGCCATGCTGAAAAAAGTGTCAAAACCAGAAATGAAGGACAGGCCATGGAGAAATGGGAGCCTTGCTACACTGATGGGCAGGATGTAAATTACCAACAGCCACTCTGGAGAAGTGTACGGTGTGTCCTGAAACACCTAAAAAACACAGCTTAGAGAGCATAGGGCACTTCCACTCATGGGGGTATAAATTGGGAAAATGAAAAATCAGCAATACACAAGCACCCCAATGTTTAGGGCTGCTCTGTTGACAAGGACCTCCATTTCATTCCACCTTAAATATCCCAGGAAAGAGAAAAATGGATAAAGAAGTTGTGGTCCTTATGTACAATGGAATATCACTCAGCCATGAAATCAATGTCATAAGGCTAGTAGCAGCATGATGAGTGGATTTAGGTACGACGATTCTAAGTGAAATAAGTCACACAGAAAAGGACACTTCTCATAAGGTATCACTGATAGAGGGAATGTAAAAACCGTTACACTTGAACTGAATTACAAAACAGAACAGAGTCACACATGCAGAAAACACACTATGGCTGCTTAACGGGAAAGGTGAGGTGGGGTGATACATAAAACAAGGGTATCAAATTAGCTCAGATACCGTTCCATAAACCCAATATGTAATAGACAAGACCTACTCCTTGCTCAGAGAACTGGACTCAACACGCCCTATTCACCACACAAGAATATATCTGACTAATAATAATCGTAAAACCTATGTATTGATATCTCTCTGTTAGTGTGTCAAGTGGGTGTAAAGCGGCATAAACACAGCAGTGAAAAGCAGCTAAATCCCATTATGAAAATAAATTACTTTGAAAAACCCATGAAACAAAGACAGTGAAAGAGAGAGAAATTCTTACACAATGCGTTCAGGGCCTGTGATGCAACCTGGATTGACCATATCTAGACCCACAGCTTGATGAGACATAAGGGTGGACACTCTTGGGGCTGAGAGGTTTGGTGAGGTTGGGTGAGCAAACACAGACCCTTTAAAGTAATACTGCGTGGTACCCATCGCATGGGTCCCAAATCTCCAGGTTCAAGGGCATCTTCCTACATCGAAAACATGCATGAGAAACCCAGAAGATGGTACACCGTGTGATGGGGAAAGGTTTCTAAAACGCAACTCATTTCTCATCTCCTTGTGCCCGGGTTCGCCATTCCAGCCGCTTTACTAGCAATCTCCCTACTTGGAGCATCAGCACCTTTAACCTCCTGTTCCGTACAGGTTGCAATTTGTCCTGAGGATGAACGGGAAGACGTGGAACCAACGAGAGACTAGCTCTTGGTGTTGGGACAGGCACAGGTCACTCTATTTTCCCATCAAGAAGAAGAATTAACCACAGGCTCAGCCTGCCCCCCGGAACCAGAACAGGGCCTGAAGCCATCCTGCGCTTTTGCGGCCAGCTCCCAAAAAAGCGAGTTGTAAAATGGAGCTTCAGGTCACTGTAATTCACAAACCTTCAGAGTTATAAATGATAACTCTCGTCCACAAATATATTGAGGGAAGGCAAAGAAGGGGATTTGAAATCAAGGCAGAATTGCAGGAAACAGATTTCAGGAGGTAGATTCGAATCGCCTTTAAAGCACATGAAAAGCGGCAAAACGTTGACAATGATGCCCTTGGCCAAAAAGGGCGTATGCGTTTTCTCCTGAATATATTCAGGAAAAAACGCATACGCCCTTTTTGGCCAACCAAGCAACCTGGAAAGGCAAATCAGCGCTACAAAGAAGACTCGCTACCCATCGGTCAAAAGGGCCATGCTGAAAAAAGTGTCAAAACCAGAAATGAAGGACAGGCCATGGAGAAATGGGAGCCTTGCTACACTGATGGGCAGGATGTAAATTACCAACAGCCACTCTGGAGAAGTGTACGGTGTGTCCTGAAACACCTAAAAAACACAGCTTAGAGAGCATAGGGCACTTCCACTCATGGGGGTATAAATTGGGAAAATGAAAAATCAGCAATACACAAGCACCCCAATGTTTAGGGCTGCTCTGTTGACAAGGACCTCCATTTCATTCCACCTTAAATATCCCAGGAAAGAGAAAAATGGATAAAGAAGTTGTGGTCCTTATGTACAATGGAATATCACTCAGCCATGAAATCAATGTCATAAGGCTAGTAGCAGCATGATGAGTGGATTTAGGTACGACGATTCTAAGTGAAATAAGTCACACAGAAAAGGACACTTCTCATAAGGTATCACTGATAGAGGGAATGTAAAAACCGTTACACTTGAACTGAATTACAAAACAGAACAGAGTCACACATGCAGAAAACACACTATGGCTGCTTAACGGGAAAGGTGAGGTGGGGTGATACATAAAACAAGGGTATCAAATTAGCTCAGATACCGTTCCATAAACCCAATATGTAATAGACAAGACCTACTCCTTGCTCAGAGAACTGGACTCAACACGCCCTATTCACCACACAAGAATATATCTGACTAATAATAATCGTAAAACCTATGTATTGATATCTCTCTGTTAGTGTGTCAAGTGGGTGTAAAGCGGCATAAACACAGCAGTGAAAAGCAGCTAAATCCCATTATGAAAATAAATTACTTTGAAAAACCCATGAAACAAAGACAGTGAAAGAGAGAGAAATTCTTACACAATGCGTTCAGGGCCTGTGATGCAACCTGGATTGACCATATCTAGACCCACAGCTTGATGAGACATAAGGGTGGACACTCTTGGGGCTGAGAGGTTTGGTGAGGTTGGGTGAGCAAACACAGACCCTTTAAAGTAATACTGCGTGGTACCCATCGCATGGGTCCCAAATCTCCAGGTTCAAGGGCATCTTCCTACATCGAAAACATGCATGAGAAACCCAGAAGATGGTACACCGTGTGATGGGGAAAGGTTTCTAAAACGCAACTCATTTCTCATCTCCTTGTGCCCGGGTTCGCCATTCCAGCCGCTTTACTAGCAATCTCCCTACTTGGAGCATCAGCACCTTTAACCTCCTGTTCCGTACAGGTTGCAATTTGTCCTGAGGATGAACGGGAAGACGTGGAACCAACGAGAGACTAGCTCTTGGTGTTGGGACAGGCACAGGTCACTCTATTTTCCCATCAGGAAGAAGAATTAACCACAGGCTCAGCCTGCCCCCCGGAACCAGAACAGGGCCTGAAGCCATCCTGCGCTTTTGCGGCCAGCTCCCAAAAAAGCGAGTTGTAAAATGGAGGTTCAGGGCTCTGCAATACACAAACCTGCAGAGTTATAAATGATAACTCTCGTCCACAAATATATTGAGGGAAGGCAAAGAAGGGGATTTGAAATCAAGGCAGAATTGCAGGAAACAGATTTCAGGAGGTAGATTCGAATCGCCTTTAAAGCACATGAAAAGCGGCAAAACGTTGACAATGATGCCCTTGGCCTAAAAGGGCGTATGCGTTTTCTCCTGAATATATTCAGGAAAAAACGCATACGCCCTTTTTGGCCAACCAAGCAACCTGGAAAGGCAAATCAGCGCTACAAAGAAGACTCGCTACCCATCGGTCAAAAGGGCCATGCTGAAAAAAGTGTCAAAACCAGAAATGCAGGACAGGCCATGGAGAAATGGGAGCCTTGCTACACTGATGGGCAGGATGTAAATTACCAACAGCCACTCTGGAGAAGTGTACGGTGTGTCCTGAAACACCTAAAAAACACAGCTTAGAGAGCATAGGGCACTTCCACTCATGGGGGTATAAATTGGGAAAATGAAAAATCAGCAATACACAAGCACCCCAATGTTTAGGGCTGCTCTGTTGACAAGGACCTCCATTTCATTCCACCTTAAATATCCCAGGAAAGAGAAAAATGGATAAAGAAGTTGTGGTCCTTATGTACAATGGAATATCACTCAGCCATGAAATCAATGTCATAAGGCTAGTAGCAGCATGATGAGTGGATTTAGGTACGACGATTCTAAGTGAAATAAGTCACACAGAAAAGGACACTTCTCATAAGGTATCACTGATAGAGGGAATGTAAAAACCGTTACACTTGAACTGAATTACAAAACAGAACAGAGTCACACATGCAGAAAACACACTATGGCTGCTTAACGGGAAAGGTGAGGTGGGGTGATACATAAAACAAGGGTATCAAATTAGCTCAGATACCGTTCCATAAACCCAATATGTAATAGACAAGACCTACTCCTTGCTCAGAGAACTGGACTCAACACGCCCTATTCACCACACAAGAATATATCTGACTAATAATAATCGTAAAACCTATGTATTGATATCTCTCTGTTAGTGTGTCAAGTGGGTGTAAAGCGGCATAAACACAGCAGTGAAAAGCAGCTAAATCCCATTATGAAAATAAATTACTTTGAAAAACCCATGAAACAAAGACAGTGAAAGAGAGAGAAATTCTTACACAATGCGTTCAGGGCCTGTGATGCAACCTGGATTGACCATATCTAGACCCACAGCTTGATGAGACATAAGGGTGGACACTCTTGGGGCTGAGAGGTTTGGTGAGGTTGGGTGAGCAAACACAGACCCTTTAAAGTAATACTGCGTGGTACCCATCGCATGGGTCCCAAATCTCCAGGTTCAAGGGCATCTTCCTACATCGAAAACATGCATGAGAAACCCAGAAGATGGTACACCGTGTGATGGGGAAAGGTTTCTAAAACGCAACTCATTTCTCATCTCCTTGTGCCCGGGTTCGCCATTCCAGCCGCTTTACTAGCAATCTCCCTACTTGGAGCATCAGCACCTTTAACCTCCTGTTCCGTACAGGTTGCAATTTGTCCTGAGGATGAACGGGAAGACGTGGAACCAACGAGAGACTAGCTCTTGGTGTTGGGACAGGCACAGGTCACTCTATTTTCCCATCAGGAAGAAGAATTAACCACAGGCTCAGCCTGCCCCCCGGAACCAGAACAGGGCCTGAAGCCATCCTGCGCTTTTGCGGCCAGCTCCCAAAAAAGCGAGTTGTAAAATGGAGGTTCAGGGCTCTGCAATACACAAACCTGCAGAGTTATAAATGATAACTCTCGTCCACAAATATATTGAGGGAAGGCAAAGAAGGGGATTTGAAATCAAGGCAGAATTGCAGGAAACAGATTTCAGGAGGTAGATTCGAATCGCCTTTAAAGCACATGAAAAGCGGCAAAACGTTGACAATGATGCCCTTGGCCTAAAAGGGCGTATGCGTTTTCTCCTGAATATATTCAGGAAAAAACGCATACGCCCTTTTTGGCCAACCAAGCAACCTGGAAAGGCAAATCAGCGCTACAAAGAAGACTCGCTACCCATCGGTCAAAAGGGCCATGCTGAAAAAAGTGTCAAAACCAGAAATGCAGGACAGGCCATGGAGAAATGGGAGCCTTGCTACACTGATGGGCAGGATGTAAATTACCAACAGCCACTCTGGAGAAGTGTACGGTGTGTCCTGAAACATCTGAAAAACACAGCTTAGAGAGCATAGGGCACTTCCACTCATGGGGGTATAAATTGGGAAAATGAAAAATCAGCAATACACAAGCACCCCAATGTTTAGGGCTGCTCTGTTGACAAGGACCTCCATTTCATTCCACCTTAAATATCCCAGGAAAGAGAAAAATGGATAAAGAAGTTGTGGTCCTTATGTACAATGGAATATCACTCAGCCATGAAATCAATGTCATAAGGCTAGTAGCAGCATGATGAGTGGATTTAGGTACGACGATTCTAAGTGAAATAAGTCACACAGAAAAGGACACTTCTCATAAGGTATCACTGATAGAGGGAATGTAAAAACCGTTACACTTGAACTGAATTACAAAACAGAACAGAGTCACACATGCAGAAAACACACTATGGCTGCTTAACGGGAAAGGTGAGGTGGGGTGATGCATAAAACAAGGGTTTCAAATTAGCTCAGATACCGTTCCATAAACCCAATATGTAATAGACAAGACCTACTCCTTGCTCAGAGAACTGGACTCAACACGCCCTATTCACCGCACAAGAATATATCTGACTAGTAATAATCTTAAAACCTATGTATTGATATCTCTCTGTTAGTGTGTCAAGTGGGTGTAAAGCGGCATAAACACAGCAGTGAAAAGCAGCTAAACCCCATTATAAAAATAAATTACTTTGAAAAACCCATGAAACAAACACCGTGAAAGAGAGAGAAATTCTTACACAATGCCTTCAGGGGCTGTGATGCAACCTGGATTGACCATATCTAGACGCACAGCTGGATGAGACATAAGGGTGGACACTCTTGGGGCTGAGAGGTTTGGTGAGGTTGGGTGAGCAAACGCAGACCCTTTAAAGTAATACTGCGTGGTACCCGTCCCATGGGTCCCAAATCTCCAGGTTCAAGGGCATCTTCCTACATCGAAAACATGCATGAGAAACCCCGAAGATGGTACACCGTGTGATGGGGAAAGGTTTCTAAAACGCACCTCATTTCTCATCTCCTTGTGCCTGGGTTCGCCATTCCAGATGCTTTACGAGTAATCTCCCTACTTGGAGCATCAGCACCTTTAACCTCCTGTTCCGTGCAGGTTGCAATTTGTCCTGAGGATGAACGGGAAGACGGGGAACCAATGAGAGACTAGCTCTTGGTTTTGGGACAGGCACAGGTCACTCTATTTTACAATCAGGAAGAAGAATTAACCACAGGCTCAGCCTGCCCCCCGGAACCAGAACAGGGCCTGAAGCCATCCTGCGCTTTTGCGGCCAGCTCCCAAAAAAGCGAGTTGTAAAATGGAGCTTCAGGTCACTGCAATTCACAATCCTTCAGAGTTATAAATGATAACTCTCGTCCACAAATATATTGAGAGAAGGCAAAGAAGGGGATTTGAAATCAAGGCAGAATTGCAGGAAACAGATTTCAGGAGGTAGATTAGAATCGCCTTTAAAGCACATGAAAAGCGGCAAAACGTTGACAATAATGCCCTTGGGCAAAAAGGGCGTATGCGTTTTTTCCTGAATATATTCAGGAAAAAACGCATACGCCCTTTTTGACCAACCAAGCAACCTAGAAAGGCAAATCAGCGCTACAAAGAAGACTCGCTACCCATCGGTCAAAAGGGCAATGCTGAAAAATGTGTCAAAACCAGAAATGCAGGACAGGCCATGGAGAAATGGGAGCCTTGCTACACTGATGGGCGGGATGTAAATTGCCAACAGCCACTCTGGAGAAGTGTACGGTGTGTCCTGAAACACCTAAAAAACACAGCTTAGACAGCATAGGGCACTTCCACTCATGGGGGTATAAATTGGGAAAATTAAAAATCAGCAAGACAAAAGCACCCCAAATTTTAGGGCTGCTCTGTTGACAAGGACCTCCACTTCATTCCACCTTAAATATCCCAGGAAAGAGAAAAATGGATAAAGAAGTTGTTATTCCTTATGTACAATGGAATATCACTCAGCCATGAAATCAATGTCATAAGGCTAGTAGCAGCATGATGAGTGGATATAGGTACGACGATTCTAAGTGAAATAAGTCACACAGAAAAGGACACTTCTCATAAGGTATCACTTATAGAGGGAATGTAAAAACCGTTACACTTGAACTGAATTACAAAACAGAACAGAGTCACACATGCAGAAAACACACTATGGCTGCTTAACGGGAAAGGTGAGGTGGGGTGATACATAAACCAAGGGTTTCAAATTAGCTCAGATAACGTTCCATAAACCCAATATGTAATAGACAAGACCTACTCCTTGCTCAGAGAACTGGACTCAACACGCCCTATTCACCGCACAAGAATATATCTGACTAGTAATAATCTTAAAACCTATGTATTGATATCTCTCTGTTAGGGTGTCAAGTGGGTGTAAAGCGGCATAAACACAGCAGTGAAAAGAGGCTAAACCCCATTATAAAAATAAATTACTTTGAAAAACCCATGAAACAAAGACAGTGAAAGAGAGAGAAATTCTTACACAATGCGATCAGGGGCTGTGATGCAACCTGGATTGACCATATCTAGACGCACAGCTGGATGAGACATAAGGGTGGACACTCTTGGGGCTGAGAGGTTTGGTGAGGTAGGGTGAGGAAACGCAGACCCTTTAAAGTAATACTGCGTGGTACCCGTCCCATGGGTCCCAAATCTCCAGGTTCAAGGGCATCTTCCTACATCGAAAACATGCATGAGAAACCCCGAAGATGGTACACCGTGTGATGGGGAAAGGTTTCTAAAACGCACCTCATGTCTCATCTCCTTGTGCCTGGGTTCGCCATTCCAGATGCTTTACGAGCAATCTCCCTACTTGGAGCATCAGCACCTTTAACCTCCTGTTCCGTACAGGTTGCAATTTGTCCTGAGGATGAACGGGAAGACGGGGAACCAATGAGAGACTAGCTCTTGGTTTTGGGACAGGCACAGGTCACTCTATTTTACAATCAGGAAGAAGAATTAACCACAGGCTCAGCCTGCCCCCCGGAACCAGAACAGGGCCTGAAGCCATCCTGCGCTTTTGCGGCCAGCTCCCAAAAAAGCGAGTTGTAAAATGGAGCTTCAGGTCACTGTAATTCACAAACCTTCAGAGTTATAAATGATAACTCTCGTCCACAAATATATTGAGGGAAGGCAAAGAAGGGGATTTGAAATCAAGGCAGAATTGCAGGAAACAGATTTCAGGAGGTAGATTCGAATCGCCTTTAAAGCACATGAAAAGCGGCAAAACGTTGACAATGATGCCCTTGGCCAAAAAGGGCGTATGCGTTTTCTCCTGAATATATTCAGGAAAAAACGCATACGCCCTTTTTGGCCAACCAAGCAACCTGGAAAGGCAAATCAGCGCTACAAAGAAGACTCGCTACCCATCGGTCAAAAGGGCCATGCTGAAAAAAGTGTCAAAACCAGAAATGAAGGACAGGCCATGGAGAAATGGGAGCCTTGCTACACTGATGGGCAGGATGTAAATTACCAACAGCCACTCTGGAGAAGTGTACGGTGTGTCCTGAAACACCTAAAAAACACAGCTTAGAGAGCATAGGGCACTTCCACTCATGGGGGTATAAATTGGGAAAATGAAAAATCAGCAATACACAAGCACCCCAATGTTTAGGGCTGCTCTGTTGACAAGGACCTCCATTTCATTCCACCTTAAATATCCCAGGAAAGAGAAAAATGGATAAAGAAGTTGTGGTCCTTATGTACAATGGAATATCACTCAGCCATGAAATCAATGTCATAAGGCTAGTAGCAGCATGATGAGTGGATTTAGGTACGACGATTCTAAGTGAAATAAGTCACACAGAAAAGGACACTTCTCATAAGGTATCACTGATAGAGGGAATGTAAAAACCGTTACACTTGAACTGAATTACAAAACAGAACAGAGTCACACATGCAGAAAACACACTATGGCTGCTTAACGGGAAAGGTGAGGTGGGGTGATACATAAAACAAGGGTATCAAATTAGCTCAGATACCGTTCCATAAACCCAATATGTAATAGACAAGACCTACTCCTTGCTCAGAGAACTGGACTCAACACGCCCTATTCACCACACAAGAATATATCTGACTAATAATAATCGTAAAACCTATGTATTGATATCTCTCTGTTAGTGTGTCAAGTGGGTGTAAAGCGGCATAAACACAGCAGTGAAAAGCAGCTAAATCCCATTATGAAAATAAATTACTTTGAAAAACCCATGAAACAAAGACAGTGAAAGAGAGAGAAATTCTTACACAATGCGTTCAGGGCCTGTGATGCAACCTGGATTGACCATATCTAGACCCACAGCTTGATGAGACATAAGGGTGGACACTCTTGGGGCTGAGAGGTTTGGTGAGGTTGGGTGAGCAAACACAGACCCTTTAAAGTAATACTGCGTGGTACCCATCGCATGGGTCCCAAATCTCCAGGTTCAAGGGCATCTTCCTACATCGAAAACATGCATGAGAAACCCAGAAGATGGTACACCGTGTGATGGGGAAAGGTTTCTAAAACGCAACTCATTTCTCATCTCCTTGTGCCCGGGTTCGCCATTCCAGCCGCTTTACTAGCAATCTCCCTACTTGGAGCATCAGCACCTTTAACCTCCTGTTCCGTACAGGTTGCAATTTGTCCTGAGGATGAACGGGAAGACGTGGAACCAACGAGAGACTAGCTCTTGGTGTTGGGACAGGCACAGGTCACTCTATTTTCCCATCAGGAAGAAGAATTAACCACAGGCTCAGCCTGCCCCCCGGAACCAGAACAGGGCCTGAAGCCATCCTGCGCTTTTGCGGCCAGCTCCCAAAAAAGCGAGTTGTAAAATGGAGGTTCAGGGCTCTGCAATACACAAACCTGCAGAGTTATAAATGATAACTCTCGTCCACAAATATATTGAGGGAAGGCAAAGAAGGGGATTTGAAATCAAGGCAGAATTGCAGGAAACAGATTTCAGGAGGTAGATTCGAATCGCCTTTAAAGCACATGAAAAGCGGCAAAACGTTGACAATGATGCCCTTGGCCTAAAAGGGCGTATGCGTTTTCTCCTGAATATATTCAGGAAAAAACGCATACGCCCTTTTTGGCCAACCAAGCAACCTGGAAAGGCAAATCAGCGCTACAAAGAAGACTCGCTACCCATCGGTCAAAAGGGCCATGCTGAAAAAAGTGTCAAAACCAGAAATGCAGGACAGGCCATGGAGAAATGGGAGCCTTGCTACACTGATGGGCAGGATGTAAATTACCAACAGCCACTCTGGAGAAGTGTACGGTGTGTCCTGAAACATCTGAAAAACACAGCTTAGAGAGCATAGGGCACTTCCACTCATGGGGGTATAAATTGGGAAAATGAAAAATCAGCAATACACAAGCACCCCAATGTTTAGGGCTGCTCTGTTGACAAGGACCTCCATTTCATTCCACCTTAAATATCCCAGGAAAGAGAAAAATGGATAAAGAAGTTGTGGTCCTTATGTACAATGGAATATCACTCAGCCATGAAATCAATGTCATAAGGCTAGTAGCAGCATGATGAGTGGATTTAGGTACGACGATTCTAAGTGAAATAAGTCACACAGAAAAGGACACTTCTCATAAGGTATCACTGATAGAGGGAATGTAAAAACCGTTACACTTGAACTGAATTACAAAACAGAACAGAGTCACACATGCAGAAAACACACTATGGCTGCTTAACGGGAAAGGTGAGGTGGGGTGATGCATAAAACAAGGGTTTCAAATTAGCTCAGATACCGTTCCATAAACCCAATATGTAATAGACAAGACCTACTCCTTGCTCAGAGAACTGGACTCAACACGCCCTATTCACCGCACAAGAATATATCTGACTAGTAATAATCTTAAAACCTATGTATTGATATCTCTCTGTTAGTGTGTCAAGTGGGTGTAAAGCGGCATAAACACAGCAGTGAAAAGCAGCTAAACCCCATTATAAAAATAAATTACTTTGAAAAACCCATGAAACAAACACCGTGAAAGAGAGAGAAATTCTTACACAATGCCTTCAGGGGCTGTGATGCAACCTGGATTGACCATATCTAGACGCACAGCTGGATGAGACATAAGGGTGGACACTCTTGGGGCTGAGAGGTTTGGTGAGGTTGGGTGAGCAAACGCAGACCCTTTAAAGTAATACTGCGTGGTACCCGTCCCATGGGTCCCAAATCTCCAGGTTCAAGGGCATCTTCCTACATCGAAAACATGCATGAGAAACCCCGAAGATGGTACACCGTGTGATGGGGAAAGGTTTCTAAAACGCACCTCATTTCTCATCTCCTTGTGCCTGGGTTCGCCATTCCAGATGCTTTACGAGTAATCTCCCTACTTGGAGCATCAGCACCTTTAACCTCCTGTTCCGTGCAGGTTGCAATTTGTCCTGAGGATGAACGGGAAGACGGGGAACCAATGAGAGACTAGCTCTTGGTTTTGGGACAGGCACAGGTCACTCTATTTTACAATCAGGAAGAAGAATTAACCACAGGCTCAGCCTGCCCCCCGGAACCAGAACAGGGCCTGAAGCCATCCTGCGCTTTTGCGGCCAGCTCCCAAAAAAGCGAGTTGTAAAATGGAGCTTCAGGTCACTGCAATTCACAATCCTTCAGAGTTATAAATGATAACTCTCGTCCACAAATATATTGAGAGAAGGCAAAGAAGGGGATTTGAAATCAAGGCAGAATTGCAGGAAACAGATTTCAGGAGGTAGATTAGAATCGCCTTTAAAGCACATGAAAAGCGGCAAAACGTTGACAATAATGCCCTTGGGCAAAAAGGGCGTATGCGTTTTTTCCTGAATATATTCAGGAAAAAACGCATACGCCCTTTTTGACCAACCAAGCAACCTAGAAAGGCAAATCAGCGCTACAAAGAAGACTCGCTACCCATCGGTCAAAAGGGCAATGCTGAAAAATGTGTCAAAACCAGAAATGCAGGACAGGCCATGGAGAAATGGGAGCCTTGCTACACTGATGGGCGGGATGTAAATTGCCAACAGCCACTCTGGAGAAGTGTACGGTGTGTCCTGAAACACCTAAAAAACACAGCTTAGACAGCATAGGGCACTTCCACTCATGGGGGTATAAATTGGGAAAATGAAAAATCAGCAATACACAAGCACCCCAATGTTTAGGGCTGCTCTGTTGACAAGGACCTCCATTTCATTCCACCTTAAATATCCCAGGAAAGAGAAAAATGGATAAAGAAGTTGTGGTCCTTATGTACAATGGAATATCACTCAGCCATGAAATCAATGTCATAAGGCTAGTAGCAGCATGATGAGTGGATTTAGGTACGACGATTCTAAGTGAAATAAGTCACACAGAAAAGGACACTTCTCATAAGGTATCACTGATAGAGGGAATGTAAAAACCGTTACACTTGAACTGAATTACAAAACAGAACAGAGTCACACATGCAGAAAACACACTATGGCTGCTTAACGGGAAAGGTGAGGTGGGGTGATACATAAAACAAGGGTATCAAATTAGCTCAGATACCGTTCCATAAACCCAATATGTAATAGACAAGACCTACTCCTTGCTCAGAGAACTGGACTCAACACGCCCTATTCACCACACAAGAATATATCTGACTAATAATAATCGTAAAACCTATGTATTGATATCTCTCTGTTAGTGTGTCAAGTGGGTGTAAAGCGGCATAAACACAGCAGTGAAAAGCAGCTAAATCCCATTATGAAAATAAATTACTTTGAAAAACCCATGAAACAAAGACAGTGAAAGAGAGAGAAATTCTTACACAATGCGTTCAGGGCCTGTGATGCAACCTGGATTGACCATATCTAGACCCACAGCTTGATGAGACATAAGGGTGGACACTCTTGGGGCTGAGAGGTTTGGTGAGGTTGGGTGAGCAAACACAGACCCTTTAAAGTAATACTGCGTGGTACCCATCGCATGGGTCCCAAATCTCCAGGTTCAAGGGCATCTTCCTACATCGAAAACATGCATGAGAAACCCAGAAGATGGTACACCGTGTGATGGGGAAAGGTTTCTAAAACGCAACTCATTTCTCATCTCCTTGTGCCCGGGTTCGCCATTCCAGCCGCTTTACTAGCAATCTCCCTACTTGGAGCATCAGCACCTTTAACCTCCTGTTCCGTACAGGTTGCAATTTGTCCTGAGGATGAACGGGAAGACGTGGAACCAACGAGAGACTAGCTCTTGGTGTTGGGACAGGCACAGGTCACTCTATTTTCCCATCAGGAAGAAGAATTAACCACAGGCTCAGCCTGCCCCCCGGAACCAGAACAGGGCCTGAAGCCATCCTGCGCTTTTGCGGCCAGCTCCCAAAAAAGCGAGTTGTAAAATGGAGGTTCAGGGCTCTGCAATACACAAACCTGCAGAGTTATAAATGATAACTCTCGTCCACAAATATATTGAGGGAAGGCAAAGAAGGGGATTTGAAATCAAGGCAGAATTGCAGGAAACAGATTTCAGGAGGTAGATTCGAATCGCCTTTAAAGCACATGAAAAGCGGCAAAACGTTGACAATGATGCCCTTGGCCTAAAAGGGCGTATGCGTTTTCTCCTGAATATATTCAGGAAAAAACGCATACGCCCTTTTTGGCCAACCAAGCAACCTGGAAAGGCAAATCAGCGCTACAAAGAAGACTCGCTAC